>NC_134483.1:336258569-336481069 GCF_040206685.1 Ascaphus truei | reverse complement strand
GCGATCAGCAGCGAAAAGCTGATCGGGGCTACTAGAATTGAGCACGTTTCAAAAAGTGCCGATAAGTGCCGAAAAGTGGCTTATCGGCACCTGGCTGCCAATAAAAAAATTTCGGCAAGAAAAAATGACAATTTTTGGAGCTTATTGGCGCTTATTGATTCGGAGAGGCATTATTGTTGAGAAAATGGCGAAAAACGGCTTTTCGGTGCTTACTGCATGAGGCCCTTTGTTTGCTTGTGCTGTTTGCCAGCACGGCTGATACTGAGGTCCATATACAAAGCAGTTTAAGATTTAGGATTTTCTCATTAATTACTGCTATAGTAGTTGTTATATCGTTTTGTTTGATATAACTTGTAGGCTTTCGTCCCTTTACACCCGCACAGGTATCATTAACGTGATTGGTTACTTTTGGGCGTTACTTACTTTTCCTCCGCTATTTAAGCAGTGATTGTCAGAATGTGAGTTACTCTTTGATAAAGCGCCTCCACAGCGAGAAACGCGTCGGTGTATTTTATCTGTATGTTCTATTGTTGTGGTTGTTATTTAATAATTGTTTTTATTTTTGCCTCCAGCCCTTAATATTTTCCTGCTGTGCTCTATCTCCTACCTTCCTATTTAGAAAACAAACAGTTACTTTCCTTATAAGTTTTAACAGAGAAACCTTGATAACTAAAAACCAAAACCATCTCTGAAGTTTTTCCTATAAAACAAAAAATCCTATTTTTTTATCATTATTTATTTCTAATTCCTTATCTCTCCTTTACACCTTTCTTTGCCTACAACTCTCTCCTACCATTCTCCATCTCTTGTCACTATTCTCATACCTTCCATTAACATTCTGTATACCCTTATTTAACAGCTTTTAATTCTACCCTATTTGTAATCAGAGTCTTTTTCCCTTTAAAAGATTATAGACAGGTCTAATTTTTCTGAAAAACCTTTTATAAATTCCTCAGAAACTTTCTTTTAACTATATATATATATATATATATATATATATATATATATATATTGGTGACTCACAATAGGGAGTTTTTATTTATTTATAAAAATATTTTACCAGGAAGTAATACATTGAGAGTTACCTCTCGTTTTCAAGTATGTCCTGGGCACAGAGTTAAGACAAATAATACATGGTTACAAATACAGTTACATAAATGAACAGGGTATACATTATATACAAGACATTGCATGCACAGTTAAAGAAAATATATATTATGGGCGTATGAAACAGTTACAGACCAGGTTAAAATGTGAGACAGCCTTAGATTTGAAAGAACTTAAACTGGTGGTGGATGTGAGGGTCTCTGGTAGGTTGTTCCAGTTTTGGGTTGCACAGTAAGAGAAGGAGGAACGGACGGATACTTTGTTGAGCCTTGGGACCATGAACAGTCTTTTGGAGTCTGATCTCAGGTGATAGGTGCTGCATGTGGTAGGGGTGAGGAGCTTGTTCAGATAGCTGGGAAACTTGTCCATAAAGAATTTAAAGGCAAGACAGGAACGGTAAACTTTGCGCCTAGACTCGAGTGATGACCACAATCTAGTTCTTTGAGCATTTCGCAGTGATGTATGTTGTAGTTGCATTGGAGAACAAAATAACAAATTGAATTGTAGAGGGTGTCAAGTTTGCTACGGTGGGTTTGAGGTGCCGAGCCATATACTATGTCTCCATAGTCGATAATTGGCATTAGCATCTGCTGTGCGATATGCTTTCTGACCAGGAGACTTAGGGAGGATTTGTTCTTGTAAAGTACCCTTAGTTTGGCATAGGTCTTGATTGTCAGGGTATCAATGTGCATCCCGAATGTTAAGTGGGAGTCAAACCATAAGCCCAGGTATTTAAAACTAGTGACAGGGGTTAGGGTGGTGTTAGCATTAGTTCTAATCTGGAGCTCAGTCGCTGGAAGCTTTAAAAATTTAGTCTTGGTCCCGAAATCCATTGTTACAGTCTTGTAAGTGTTTAAAATCAGTTTGTTTTGGGAAATACAGTTTTCGGTTCTCAGAAAGTCAGACTGAAGTATGTGTTGAAGGTCAGAGAGGCTATGGCTGTGTGCAGATAGGATTGTGTCATCTGCATACATGTGTATTGAGGCTTCCTTACAAGCTGTGGGAAGATCATTAATGAACACTGAGAAGAGTAGGGGCCCCAGAACAGAGCCTTGAGGGACACCACAGGTGATATCCAGGGGGTTGGAGTTAAAGCCTGAGATGGACACATGTTGGGATCTACCGTATAGGTAGGACTGAAACCAGTTTAAAGCATGCATCCCTATTCCAGAGTTCTGGAGTTTGTTAAGCAGGATAGCATGATCAACTGTATCAAAAGCCTTTGCAAAATCTAGGAATACTGCACCAGTGAGTTGTCCCCGTTCCATTCCACACTGGACTTCATTGCAAACTTTTAGTAGGGTAGTTACGGTGGAGTGTTTGGGATGAAAGCCAGATTGGAATTGGCTAGGGAAATTTGTCTTGGTATAGTAATCGCTTAATTGGGAGTGGACACATTTTTCCATGACTTTGGATAGTATTGGAAGAAGTGAGATTGGCCTGTAGTTTGAGACAGTGTTTTTGTCCCCACTTTTGAAGATTGGGACAACTCTGGCAGTTTTCCAGGTCTTAGGGATATGGCCTGCAGACAGGATAGAGTTGACTATGGAAGCAATTAGTTTGGCAATGGCTGAGGCACCAAGTCGTAGGAACCTAGATTGTAGTAAGTTGGGTCCGCATTGGCTGCTTAGTTTTAGTTTGAGGAGCGCTTGTGTAATCTTCTCTTCAGATACTGGGCCAAATTGAAAATTGTGGGCAGTGTTGGGAGGGGGTGGGGCTATGTGGGTACTCCCAGGATGAGATTCAGGTTTGTAGTTTGGGCTGCGTTTCGCTAATAAGTTAGTTGCACACCCCACAAAGTAATCATTGAATACATTTGCAATGTCAGTGGGGTTTGTCAGAGTAATATCCCCCTTAGCGATATTACTTGGTTGTTGATGGTTAGAAGGCTGGAATATATTGTTGATAACCTTCCAGAAGTTAGCTGGGTTTGATGTATTTTGGTGGAGATTGTCAGAGTAATATTGTGCTTTTGCGTGCCTTGTTTGCCTTGTGCACATGTTCCGCAGGCATCTGTAGTGATTGAGATCCTTGGCAGTGCCAGTTACTTTGTAGCTTTCCCACAAGGTATCCCTGAGCTGGTAGAGTGCAATAAGGTCAGTTGTAACCCATGGAAGGTGGGCTCCCATACCCTTAATTTGCATAGTGGAGCATGGGTATCGCAGAGTTTTAAGAACTCGGATTGGAAATAGTCGAGCGCAGAATCAGGGTCGGGAATTAAATCGATTCTGTGCCATGGGCAGTTGGTAAGGTCATCCAGAAACTGTTGTGGGTTAAAGTTTTTAAATGTTCTAGTGAGGAGAACTATAGGGCTTCAATGGGGCGGTTTAATTTTCCTTACACAGTACACTATTGCATGGTCACTGAAAATATCAGGAAGGATGCCAGAGGATTGGATTCTGCTGGGGTTTGATGAAAGAATCCAGTCTAGCAAGGAATGGTTATGCGATTTCAGGTTTGTCCGTGTGGGTTGGGAAATGAGTTGTGATAGGTTAAGTGACTTGAGTTGTATCTGGATTCTGGGTTTTTAGGGTCAAGCCAATTGAAGTTGAAATCCCAAAGAACTAGCAGCTCACTCTTCTCATTCAGAGAGGAGATGGAGCCAAGAAACTGGGTGATATCAGTCAGGGATTGTAGAGGGGCTTTAGGGGGGCGATAGATTCCAGCGAGCAAGATGGGCTTAGAAAAGGGGAGGCAGATTTTACCTACTAGAATTTCAAAAGAGGGTGGGCTTGGGGGGCAATTTAACAGTGTAAATTGTAAGGTGTCTACAATATAAAATAACATCCCTCCTCCTCTCTTCTATAGTTTTTGGACTCTTCTCTGTACTACGCATCCTGATATACCATACAGTTTACGAGTTATCTGTTTCATCCATTGCTGGTTCTTATATCCATTAACAGATACTTGGTATATACAGCGATATCTTCCATTTGATATATATTCAATACCTATGTGACTATCAGGATGACTATGGTGGGAGATCTTTACATCTTCTATCCCGATATTGATTAATAGGGATAGTTATTTTTCATACTGGTTACTGTACCAGAGGCAGCTGAGTATTTATAAAAACCCACTGCCTCACCTGATTCACAACATCCTAACATTCACATTTGAATTTGAAAGATTTGGCTCTGCATCGTTATTCAAACTTATATTTTAATTATTCATCTAATAAAGTAATTTTAAATATGTAATAAAAGCATCCACTCAGGGGACAGAGTGACCACAACTGGGTTTACTTTTTCTGTTTATAGTGTCTTGAACTTTATATATACCACACAGATTTTCTCAATAATAATCAATAACTTACTCTATGGGCATCCCCGTCACCCGGACTAGACTTCGAATGGATTTCAGACCTCCAGAAAATCCAACATTATACTAAAGGCATTTCAAATGGCGCCTTTACCTTATATAATGACCGGTCAGTTGAGTATTTCTATGAAAATCCTTCGTCCCCTCTGGTCCAAGTGACCAAGATGTTGGGATTCCACCGCTTTGTTAATTTTTATTCAGTCAATGGTTACAGTAAATACCGCAGAAATAACACCTTTTAGTGCGGAAAATTAGGTCTTAATATAATTTTAAGTTCCTTTTTCGTGACCCTCCTGTTCCGCAACAGAATATTTTTGACACATTTTAACCACCACACAGTAACACACAGACCACACAGACTATAAGAACTGCAGATTTATGTTAAGACCACCAAGACCACACAGTTTTTAACAATTGATTGCTTGAACTGCAGCTTTAAGGCGCACACTCGCCCTCTAGGATATGTTCTAGCCGCGTCGACTCCAACCTGTGCACACACTGCCTCGCCGACCTCTCCCTGCTTCCGGGTTGCAAACAGGGAAACAGCAACGATGATCCCGATGGTAACTGTCTGTTTGCAAACTCAAATAAATAAGAGCAAACTCGGGTTCTTGGATAATGAGTAGTTTGTTGCCTGTACAGCATAGAGTATAATCATACACACAAACGTCAATGAGACGCTCTGTCAGGGGAGGGCCCAGACAGGCTTTATTTATATTTTAGATTCCTTTGTTAAAAATAGGTTACTAGGCAGAATATAATGACATCACAGAAGCATTCCCTGTGCATGCGGTGATAATCCTCTTTTAAGCCAATCAAGTTACGGGTCATCTTATCTATCCCAGACTGACTCCAAAGATCAATTCATTTAACCTAAACAGGTTCTTTAGCTGACCACAACACTTGAGTGTTTGAGCAACAAGGCATAGTCCTTATCTCCCCCTCTGGAACAAAGTTAATTCTTGCAACAACACGCATACTGAAATATAACACATACAAAGACAAAATGGAAGCCTGTGAAACAATTTAAATTCCACTCTCCAGAGACCCCCCTCCAGTCTATTTCAATAATATGTCCATTCCAGCATAACATTTTAAAAAGTTTTTGAAGGCAATTGAGTTTTTTAATTTCAGTACAAATAGAAGTATTTTATAGGCATACCATTTGATCAACGATCAACCAATTTGAGTGACGCGCAGGTCAGACTCCGCCCCCTAAATCCTGTGATGTGCGCGGATCGGAGCACGCTTGGTACTGCCTCCAATCGGGCACACTCTGCTGAGGGACATATGCGGTATGCAGGTGACGCGCGAGCAGGTCACCAGCCTTCCACATCGGTGACACACACGACATGTAGCTCACCTCCGATTCTAAGCTGGCTGTGTAATAGGGCACACCTGTGTGACCCAGCAGCCTATGGGATTCCCTCTTCAGGTTCCGCCCAGTCTCTCCATTGGTTGATGACTTCTTAAACAGCTGCCTTGCTCACTCACACATTGCTGAGCATAATCCTATGTGACGATGTACCTTGCTACATCCTGCCTTGTTCCTTGTTGCATCCTGCCTTGAGCCTTGCTGCTTCCTACCTTTACATTACAGAGCATTACTGTACTCCACGACTGATTGTATCACCATCACATCAGTCATGATTTCCCCTTGCTAGTGATCCTGCATATCCATTTTGAACACTAAGTGGAGATGTGTAGCAGGCATCTACATACGAAGCATTAATTCTAGATTTATCTCCTCTTATTAAGTTAGGGTCTAATCATAGGTATATTAATACCTTACCCAAGGAATTATCGAAGAGGAGTCTAATCTGAAAAAGGGTGAAACCGTAAGAGTTACAGACACACCATTCTCGTATATACTTCCTTATCTGACACAGAGCCTCTGAGTTGGCACTGACACTCTAGAGGCATTAGGAGCTTCATGGTTTTAAAGTTATTTATGTAGTGATTTAGTCCAATAAACTTGTATATGTTGTATGTTTTGCGCACTTTAAGACCAGGATTTAATACAACTCAGGTCTGTGGTGCGCCCTAGTGGGGATCTTTTTGTGTGCTCTTTACACACGCATCCCTTTTGTCTATGTATTTATCCCTGGCAGCACGCGACCGAAATCATTTATTTAACACAAGGGTTTGAGCGAGGCATCACAATCTCTCATGCTTCCTGCCTTGCCTCCTTCTTGCCTGACTCCTGCTAGTATTGGACTCCGCATCTCTCCTCACCTGACCTGGCTTTCGCACGACCATTCTCCACTCCCCGCTCCTGAACTTGGCAAAGTACCCCAACGATCCGCTACTCTCCAATCCTGACCTGGCAAGTATAAATGACTACTCTACCTTCTATACTCCTGATCCGGCTTGCAAGACCAATCTACACTTTAGGCGCGCCTCGCGTTTGTGGGTTGGCGTTTATTCAATTCCCTACCTCAGCCTCACGGTCGCGTCTGGTTTGTGGTGAGCCACGCATTACAGCATGAAACGAGTGGGAAGAGTTCTGTTCTATGTCCATTTTTATGTAGGCTAATAAAGAACTTTTTATTTTCAATTACCTGGTGAGTTCCTGATACTTTTTCATCTCAGAGCGGCAGTCATTTCGATCCACTAATTTTATTACATTAATGCCGATCGACGGATGCCCCTGGGAGATTCAGCATGTGAGCAACTATTCCCTGACTCACCTGGATCAGCAGTGTGGAAGGAGCGGCGAAGCGGTGCTATTTAGTGAGCGTGTGGTTCCACACCGCAGCCAGCTGGGAGAGACGGGGTAATGAGATCATTACAAGCATTGAAGAAGATTCACAGTTCGGTGGGGTTAACCCACCCCCTGTAAGTGCCCAGCTTAGTGTTTACCCCTCTTCACATCTCCCTGCTTTGCAATTATCACTCAGATTTTGCTCCAATACCATATGTTTTTATTGTGGACTATTATCTATGCTACTCATCTTAGAGCTAAAATTCGGTTATAAACTATTAAATGTACAGCCTGAGCCTGATTTCACGTACAAGTACCAGCAAGCTTGCATGTGCCAAAAAGATTTCCAGCTTCATCAGCTGTCAACTACAGGTGTAGCAGGCCAGCTGTCACTTATCAACTATAATGCAGACTACAGATGTGATAGGGGCTCATCTCCACCCGTTTGGCAAAGTTTATAATGAAGGTAAATATAATGTACTACAGTATACTGTATTACACTATACAGTACAATATTAAGTTTAAAGCTGCAGTTCAAGCTTCCGTGTTTAAAAAAAAATTATTCTTTAAAAAAAAAAAAACAATATGTGCATCAATACAGCATGCACACAGACAAGTTATTAGTCACAGTACAGTAAGCTGCAGATCGGTCCATTCTCCTGTAGTCAACTGCTTTGCTCAGGGTTATTTAATTTAATACACTTCTTGCATAGCATTGTTGAAAATGTAGACCTGCAATATGATTGACTGAGCAGTTACTACAGTAGATACAATTGGAGGGCAGGGCTCAAGAGCCAGAGCCTATCAGAAGTTTGTTCTCATCGTACAGACATACATGTACTGTAGGATATTTTTGAACTACTGCTTTAATTCCCAATGACGCGATGCATGCGCAATACCGTATATAATAGCATCATTTTTTTTCCCAGAAAAGAAACTTTGACATCAAACGGCAAAAGATAAGGAAGAATTTCGATGGAACTCTACTGTAATATCGCTTTTTTAAATTGTTGCTTGTGCATTGTGAATCTGATTTAAAAATCCAAGTAGGCAAACAATTTAAATTAACAGTGTAATTTTTATTGATTAGGAGAGAATAACTGTGAGCTTTATACAATATGAAGCTATGTTTTCATATTCGATACTTTTTTATATTGTACAGTAATCATCACTACTGTTTGACATTGCATTTTGCAATATAATTACAGTAAACTTGCATGTGTAATTAATTCTGTTAAGACCCCCAAAAATAAAAATGTATATCTTTTATTCTATATGTATTATTTATTATTCAATACTTTCACCTTTTGCTAGGCTTGCTCTTCTTTTTAGAAACAGGAGCCAAAAAAGACAAAGCACTACTTTCCAGCAGGTAGAATATAAAGTGCAGGAAATCCCCTCCCCCCCCCCCAAAACTAGCAGGTAAGACACAGTGGTCCAATCTATAACTTATTATAGTTATAGTTATATTGTATACAGTATAGAGTTACAGAACAGTATACAATATACTGTAGTTAGACTGTAGTTATAGTCCAATATTGTGAAATACACAATGCCTTTAATGCACTAATCCGGGTGAATTTTTTTTTCTTTTTCCGAGCTGCAACACTAGAGGAACGGGGGGGGGGGGGGAATGTGCAAATGTTCTGTACTGTGTGCATAATGTACATTAACAGTCAGTAATTTTCCCTAATCCCCCCCTCTCTCAATGACAAAATTGCTACAGAATGCAATGCAGCCATTACGAAGAAGATAAAGACAAGATTGTAAGTTTTGAAGACGAGGCGACCTACTGTATTTATGTATTATTTATTTTTTGAAGATGATCCTGTACAAATAAACATTTTCATCAGAATCATTTGAGCCCCTCTACCCCCAAATAAAAATCACTGTATGCCACCATATGGTACAGTATACAGCTAAAGTATCAAAAACATAATGGTTTATTAAAATCAGTCCTTCAATAGGCCCATGTGTCGGGGGGAAAAAAAGGGATGTCTCTTTTTTTTTCAGACTTGAAATTCACATCGATTGTGGAGTCCTTCTCGCCAAATCCCTCAATCAAAGTGTAAAAAATGGACCTTCATCCACAGCCATAATGCAAACTAAGGGGTCTATGCACTAAGCAGCATTAAATTGCATTCGCCAGGGGTTCGAATTCGCCATGTTTTTGGCGTGTTGCCCTCACTGTATGCAGGAAGGGCCGAATCCCTGGCGAATGAATGCGCCACCACCATTTGAAATAATGGCGAGTAACCGGTGGCGAGACAGGCTGCCTGGCGAGAAGCTGCCGAGAAGCCGTCCCCTGCCGAGATGTGTCTGCAGCAGGGAGAGATCCGCCGCTCTCTCTGCGCAAACATCGGCACATTAAAAATTATTTTTAAAACTATTTTATTCATAGTGTACATGTGCAGGGGGTCTCCGGAGCTGAACCGCATTGGTTTCAGATCCGGGGACCCCCTGCTTCCCGAGATACAGGCCTCGTTATGCAAGCCAAACAAATAAAATACGATCGTGATAGACTTGATTACGCTCGTAGTCAAGTCTATCTATGGCAAAAAACACAGCCAATCCAAAAAACTCAGAAAAAACCTTCTGGTGAAAATAAAATACAAGGGCCGAATAAACCCACTAAATCTATTTTGAAAAAAGCACAGAATATGAGACAACAAAATAGGGATACAACAGATGCAGAAACTGCAGATAATGAATTAAATGCACACAGGGTGTCCTTTTCTGAATATGATTAATTAACTTCCTCTACTGAGGAAAATTCTACATTAGGACACACTAGTTATAGCCCTAATCTCATTTCCAAACGTCAAACTATGTCAAAAAACGGAGAAAGAAGGGACACAAATCCAAAGCGAAACGTAGGGGGAAATCCATCGAAAAAGAGGCGCCAATAAGAATACACACCCTTCCCTCTCACCTGTTGGACACTTCACATCTCCTCACGTTATTTCAACACTACCCATGGTCTTTGGATTTTCTTTGGGTTACCTTAGACGTTTCTTCTTTATATTCTATCATTGCACATACACATGGCCTCCAAGCCACAAGATATTTTTTGGAACTAGATGCATCTTTATCACCACTTCACATAGCTTTTTTATTGGATTGTATTCACTTTTTACTCACACATAATTATTTTTAATTTTCAGGGACTTTCTACCTCCAAACATGTGGGATTGCCATGGGTACATGTTTCGCACCTTCTTAGGCAAATCTTTTCATGGATTGGTGGGAAGCAACCCACGTGTTTGGAGATAGAAACCCCTTTCGCCATCATATTCACTTTTACCGTCGTTATATTGATGATCTCTTGCTTATTTGGAATGGTACTGTAGAAGAACTAAATTTGTTCATTGAGCATATCAATCTAAATACACTAAATCTGACTTTTATATCACAGTACCATTCCACTTTTATACACTTCCTAGATTTGAAACTTTATATAGGTCTTGATCAACAGGTACATACGGATATTTTCCGTAAAGAGAATTCAAAAAATACTTTATTACATGCAAGTAGTGGACATAGTCAGAGTCTCTTCAAAGGCATTCCCTATGGGCAATTTATATGCCTAAGGAGAAATTGTTCAAATCTTGAGGATTTCCATCTGAGATCAATTGAATTAATTGACCGGTTTTTATCCAGAGGATATAATTATGGTACTGTATTAGAAGCACATCATAATGCGCTCCAACAAAATAGAGATGATCTCATATATAGATCCCTGTAAAAGAACAAAATAAAGAGAAACAAAAATAAAAACAATGTTAATGGTTCAAATGCAGACACTCCATATTTCATTACAGTATTTAGCAGACAGGCTGATGCAATTAAAAATATTGTAAATAAACTTTGGTCCATTCTGACTATAGACCCCTTACTAAGAGGAATCACCGCGGTTAGACCTAAGTTTGTTTTTCAAAAAGCACAGACATTAGGCAATATGGTTTCCCCTAGTGTAATCAGGAAGGATAGATTGGTTACTAAAAAAGAATTCTTTCCTAAACTAGTAGGGTGCTTTGCTTGCGGGAGATGCAAAATTTGCAAATATGTCTTACGGTCTAAAATGTTTACCAATATAGATGATACCAAATCTTACAAAATCTCTTGCTTTATAAACTGTAAGACTGAATATGTGATTTATATGTTGATCTGTGGGTGCAATAAGAAATATATAGGTCTCACCACACGTATGTTCAAATTGAGAATTCTTGAACATATGAGACTCATTTTGAAAAAAGATCAGATGCATCCAGTGTCTAAACATTTTAGCACATGCCAAAATGGGTCCCTCAATAATTTTAAATGTATTGGTATCGAACATGTTCAGATCCACTACAGAGGTGGAGATAGAGATAATGCACTTTACCGCAGACAGGCTCACTGGATTTTCACGCTGGATACACTGATCCCTAAAGGGTTAAACACAGAGTGGTATCTGAAATATTTTCTTTAAGCAAATCAACATTATATATGGTTTCTTTATGTATTATATCTATGCCATATTCTTGTAAAAGTCTTTGATCTTTTGTATTGACAGAAATATACCAATTGATAAGTTGGTTTATCCAGTTCTACTTGGTATCTATATACTAGATGAATGATTTTTCAAGAATTTAACATTAAATTAAAATAACCCTTTTGTTCATTTTTTCATTTTTTTTCCCAACCAATAGTATACCACATCTTGGGTTTTACCTTTCCTTTTTTTTTAAAGTCCTTAACACTTAATTTTTTATGTTAGACAGGAGAATCAACTGTTTTCTATTGTATTCTATTGTATTGTATGTCTTTATTTATATAGCGCCATTAATGTACATAGCGCTTCACAGTAGTAATACATGTGGTAATCGAATAAATAACAGATAATATAAATAACAGATCATGGGAATAAGTGCTTTAGACAAATATAACATTAAGGAAGAGGAGTCCCTGCCCCGAGGAGCTTACAATCTAATTGGTAGGTAGGGAGAACGTACAGAGACAGGAGGAGGGAGTTCTGGTAAGTGCGTCTGCAGGGGGCCAAGCTTTATGTATCATGTGTTCAGAATGTTCACAGTGCAATTCGTATGCTTCTTTAAGCAAGTGTGTCTTAAGGTGGGTCTTAAAGGTGGATAGAGAGGGTGCTAGTCGGGTACTGAGGGGAAGGGCATTCCAGAGGTGTGGGTCAGTCAGTGAAAAAGGTTTAAGGTGGGAGAGGGCTTTAGATAAAAAGGGGGTAGAAAGAAGACATCCTTGAGCAGAACACATAGCGAGAAATTAGGGCTGAGACGTAAGGAGGGGCAGAAGAGTGTAAAGCTTTAAAAGTGAGGAGAAGAATGGAGTGTGAGATGCGGGATTTGATTGGAAGCCAGGAGAGGGATTTCAGGAGGGGAGATGCTGAGACAGATCTAGGAAAGAGTAGAGTGATTCTGGCAGCAGCATTTAGGATATATTGTAGGGGAGACAGGTGAGAGGCAGGAAGGCCGGACAGCAGGAGGTTACAGTAATCAAGACGGGAGAGAATGAGGGCCTGAGTCAGAGTTTTAGCAGTCGAGCAACAGAGGAAAGGGCGTATCTTTGTTATATTGCGGAGGAAAAAGCGACAAGTTTTAGAAATGTTTTGAATGTGAGGGGCGAATGTGAGAGAGGAGTCGAGTGTGACCCCTAGGCAGCGTGCTTGGGCTACTGGGTGGATGATCGTAGTTCCAACAGTAATGTGGAAGGAGGTAGTAGGGCCAGGTTTGGGAGGAAGTATGAGGAGCTCTGTTTTAGCCATGTTGAGTTTAAGGCGACGGAGGGCCATCCAGGATGATATAGCAGAGAGACATTCAGAAACTTTGGTCTGTAAAGCAGGTGTAAGGTCAGGTGTTGAAAAGTATATTTGTGTGTCGTCAGCATAGAGGTGATATTTAAACCCAAAAGATGTTATTAGGTCACCTAGAGAGAGTGTGTACAGAGAAAAGAGAGGAGGTCCCAGGACAGAGCCCTGGGGTACCCCCACAGAGAGATCAATAGAGGAGGAGGAGGTGTTAGCAGAAGAGACACTGAAAGTACGATGGGAGAGGTAGGATGAGATCCAGGATAGAGCTTTGTTCTGAATACCAAGAGTATGGAGAATGTGAAGGAGAAGAGGGTGGTCCACGGTGTCAAATGCTGCAGAGAGGTCGAGTAATATGAGCAGAGTGTAATGACCTCTGTCTTTGGCAGCATGGAGGTCATCAGGTATTTTAGTGAGGGCTGTTTCTGTGGAGTGAGCAGTGCGGAAGCCAGATTGTAGAGGGTCTAAGAGAGAATAGGTGTTGAGAAAATGGAGCAAGCGAGAGAATACAAGACGTTCAAGGAGTTTAGAGGCAAAAGGCAGGAGGGAGACAGGTCGATAGTTAGAAAGACAGGTAGGGTCAAGCTTGCTGTTTTTGAGTAATGGTATGACTGTTGCATGTTTGAAGGAGGATGGAAAGGTTCCAGAGCAGAGTGAGGAGTTAAAAATGTGTGTAAGCGTAGGGATTATAGTAGGAGCAAGAGGTTTTAGGAGATGGGAGGGAATGGGGTCAAGAGGGCAAGTGGTAGAGGGAGAAGTGGCGATCAACAGCGACACATCCTCCTCTGAGACAGTGGAAAAAGAGTCAAGGAAGGCAGGAGGAGAGTTAGGAAGAGGTGTAGGATGGGAAGAAGAAACAGAGGGGATGTTCTGACGTATGGATTCCACCTTTTCCTTAAAATAGTCAGCAAAGTCCTGAGAGGAGATGGAGGAAGGAGAGGCAGCTGAGGGTGGTTTGAGTAGAGTATCAAAGACAGAGAACAGTCGGCGTGGGTTAGACTTGTGCATGTTGATTAGTGCAGAAAAGTAGGCTTGTTTAGCTTGCGAGAGGGCAGAGTTGAAACAGGATAGCATAAATTTGTAGTGAAGGAAGTCTGCGAGAGTGTGAGACTTCCTCCAGAGGCGTTCAGAGGAACGAGTGGAGGAACACAGCATGCGTGTGTGGGAATTTAGCCAGGGTCTATGGTTAGAAGGGCGAGTGCGGCAGAGAGAAAGCGGGGCATGTAGATCAAGAGAGGAGGACAAGACAGAGTTGTAGTTCCTGACCAGGTTGTCGGGGTCTGTAGCAGAGCTGAGAGAGGAGAGGGAGGAGCGTAAAGTGGACTCAAAGTCAGGTAAGCGAATAGAGCGCAGGTTTCTGCAGAACCGGAGTGTAGATGGAGGAGGAGAAGGGGAGAAGCGAGATAGAGAGAATGAGATGAGATGATGGTCAGAGAGAGGAAAAGGGGAAATGGAGAAATCAGAGAGAGAGAAGTTCTTAGTGAAAACCAGGTCTAAGTAGTGGCCATCCTTGTGGGTGCTGGCTGCAGTCCACTGTTGAAGGCCAAAAGAAGAGGTTAGAGAAAGAAAGCGGGAAGCCCAAGGGAGAGAGGGGTCATCAATGTGGCAATTGAAGTCCCCAAGGAGATGAACAGGGGATACTGAGGAGAGAAAGAAAGAGAGCCAGGATTCAAAGTGAGAGAGAAAGGCAGAAGGGGGATGAGTAGAGGTAGGTGGGCGATAGATGACCGCCACATGAACAGGGAGAGGAGAGAAAATCTGGACAGTGTGAGCCTCAAAGGAGGGAAAAGCAAGAGAGGGAGGAATAGGAAGGGTTCGGTAATGACAGAGAGAGGAGAGCAGGAGCCCCACGCCTCCACCCCTGCCATCAGTGCGCAGAGTGTGGGAGAAGGAAAGGCCACCGTAGGAGAGGGCAGATTCCAGAGCAGAGTCAGACTGAGTGAGCCAGGTCTCAGTTATAGCAAAGAGAAGCAGGGAGTGAGAGAGAAAGAAGTCATGCACAGAGAGGAACTTGTTAGAGAGGGAGAGGGCATTCCAAAGGCCACAGGAGAAAGGGAGAGAGGAGGGAGGGTGGCAGGGGATGGGTATGAGGTTGGAGGGGTTGACACCAGAAGGAGTAGAGGTTGCAGTTGGCAGGCGAGGACGAGCGCATGTAGGAATAAGACAGGGACCAGGATTGGGAGAGATATCCCCAGAAGCAAGGAGGAGAAGCATGGATAGAAAGAGAATGTGTGAGGAGGATTTGTAGGGGTGTGTTTTAGTGCAGGGGATATAGCTGTGTGGTGTCAGAGGACACAGGTAAGAAAGGAGTTCATGTGAAAAGAGAAGTGGTGAAGGAAGGAGAGATAGAGATATATGAATGGAGTTAGAGACATACTGATGCTGGTAAAAAGAAGTGCATAATTTGAGAAGAAGTGAAGTCACAGCAAATATAAATGGTAAAGGCAGCATCACAGCAGTAATGATGCAGTCTGGTATTGATGATATCCTCCTTTCCAGGGTAGTTCAAATGCAGGAATCAGGGCCAGATGGGGTGTCCACTTCTTCCTCACTTCTTTTGAACTTCCTTTTAAACTTCAGTTGTTCAGTAGTCATGCCACTTATAATGGGCCACTTCCTTTTAAACTTCAGTTGTTCAGTAGTCATGCCACTTATAATGGGCCACTTCCTTTTAAACTTCAGTTGTTCAGTAGTCATGCCACTTATAATGGGCCACTTCCTTTTAAACTTCAGTTGTTCAGTAGTCATGCCACTTATAATGGGCCACTTCCTTTTAAACTTCAGTTGTTCAGTAGTCATGCCACTTATAATGGGCCACTTGGATATGGGCTGCAAGCAGACTAGCTGTTCTGACTGGATTTATATAGGCCTAAAAAGTCACCTGACAGTGTTGTTCTGTCTGCTTAATTAGCACATCTGAGGCACATTCAAACAAATGGTTTTCTACACAGGGTGTTCCCTTCCTAGGTGGCAACACTTAATTTGATTAGGGGTAGACAGAAAACAGCATTCAAATATGGTTTATACCTAGCATTGGATCACTTGCATATACTATATAATACACACAGCAAAGGCTTCAATGATGATTTAGAGATGGTTTTTACCTAGCATTGGATCACTTGCATATACTATATAATACACACAGCAAAGGCTTCAATGATGATTTAGAGATGGTTTTTACCTACAGTAGCATTGGATCACTTGCATATACTATATAATACACACAGAAAAGGCTTCAATGATGATTTAGAGATGGTTTTTACCTAGCATTGGATCACTTGCATATACTATATAATACACACAGCAAAGGCTTCAATGATGATTTAGAGATGGTTTTTACCTGAGGAGAGAAGGACAAGATACATTAGGGTAAGAGTTCCTTCCTTTTAAACTTCAGTTGTTCAGTAGACATGCCACTTATAATGGGCCACTTGGATATGGGCTGCAAATGGGCTATAAATGATATATATTTTGCTTTTTGCAATCTATTCTCAATCAGTTTTTTCTTTACCACAGGCTTGAATCATGATATATCTTCATTACGAATTTTTTTACAATCTTGATAAATTATACTTTTTGAATAACATGTATTTTTCGTTTTTGATTAACTTTTATGATTCAAGTTATACTTTATATCATGTGTGTTTTTTACTGTCATGACAACTAATGTGATTATAATTAATTCCAATTACCCACAGCTGCTTTTTAAGTACACAGGAGGGGCTATATCAGGAAGCTTAACTCACTGTCCCAACCATACTACTTGAGAAAGGGCTTTTAGAGCCTGAAACGCGTAGGAGGTTGTTTTTTTGTACTTTGTTTGTCTTTTTTTTGTTTTTATGGAGTTAAATAAACGTTTTTATTCGTTCCACACCTGGTGAGCTGAGGGTGCTTTATTCCTGGACGCTGCATTCTCATACCAATCCCTATTTTCCTTCTTACAGGTACCAGGCTGCCGGGTCCACGGAGGACACCTGCAGGGAAGAACCGGTGGCCCCACATTTGTGGGGGCACCGTGGACTCGTAGGGACCACCCATGGATCCCCAGACCCCCATGGGAACCACCCAAGGCCCCTCAGACACCTGTGAGTCTGACCCGGGGCCCCCCAGACATCCGCGGGCCTACCGTGGAGACCCCATTGTGGCCCACGGTGACCCACGGAGACAACCTGGAGGACCATGGCGCCTGGCGGGAACCACCCACAGGCCTCCAAACCCTATGTGAAACATGATGCTGGACTACTGTAGGTCTGTGAGGTGACCCGTCAGGCCCACCGGGGACACCCATGTGCCAGGGGTATTAACCCTGTATATCAAATAATAAATCATGTATTTATGGGGGGGCACAGGGGGTGGGTTATGTATTTAATAAATATAATGATGTTTATTGTGGGGCTGTGTATTGTTTTTATTGAGGGTACTGTGGGTGGGGGAAGGTGGCATTGGCCCAAGGGTATGTGGGTACTGGCTGGGTATTGGGTGAGAGAGGGTGGTAAGGCCTCACGGGGTGGGGGGGTTAGTGGGGGAGGGTATGTAGGCCTCCAGAGTGGTGGGTGAGGGTGGGTTAACCCCTTAATGACTGTAGCAGTTAATAACCACTATGGTTATTAAGCAGTTAGGGGACATTACATTGGCTGTTTTTATTCTTGTTTATGTTTTGCAGCATCGGAGGAGGGCATGAACGGTGATGAAGATGAGGATGGCCTTCATCGTGGCAGGTGGACATGGGTGAGTACTATATGTATTTATTGTATTTATTGTTCTTTATGTATTGTATCGTATGTCTTTATTTATATAGCGCCATTAATGTACATAGCGCTTCACAGTAGTAATACACGTGGTAATCAAATAAATAACAGATAATATAAATAACAGATCATGGGAATAAGTGCTTTAGACATAAAAGTAACATTAAGGGAGAGGAGTCCCTGCACCGAGGAGCTTACAGTCTAATTGTTAGGTAGGAACGTACAGAGACAGTAGGAGGGAGTTCTGGTAAGTGCGTCTCCAGGGTGCCAAGCTTTATGTATCATGTGTTCAGAATATCCACAGTGCTATTCATATGCTTCTTTAAGCAAGTGTGTCTTAAGGTGGGTCTTAAAGGTGGATAGAGAGGGTGCTTATCGAGTACTGAGGGGAAGGGCATTCCAGAGGTGTTGGGCAGTCAGTGAAAAAGGTTTAAGGCGGGAGAGGGCTTTAGATACAAAGGGGGTAGAAAGAAGACATCCTCGAGAAGAACGCAAGAGTCGGGATGGTGAATAACGAGATATTAGGGCTGAGATGTAAGGAGGGGCAGAAGAGTGTAAAGCTTTAAAAGTGAGGAGAAGAATGGAATGTGAGATGCGGGATTTGATCAGAAGCCAGGAGAGGGATATCATGAGGGGAGATGCTGAGACAGATCTAGGAAAGAGTAGAGTGATTCTGGCAACAGCGTTTAGGATATATTGTAGGGGAGACAGGTGAGAGGCAGGAAGGCCAGACAGCAGGAGGTTACAGTAATCAAGACGGGAGAGAATGAGGGCCTGAGTCGGAGTTTTAGCAGTCAAGCAACAGAGGAAAGGGCGTATCTTAGTTATATTGCGGAAGAAAAAGCGACAGATTTTAAAAATGTTTTGAATGTGAGGGGCGAATGTGAGAGAGGAGTCGAGTGTGACCCCTAGGCAGCGTGCTTGGGCTACTGGGTGAATGATGGTAGTTCCAACAGTAATGTGGAAGGAGGTAGTAGGGCCAGGTTTGGGAGAAAGTATGAGGAGCTCTATTTTAGCCATGTTGAGTTCAAGGCGGCGGAGGGCCATCCAGGATGATATAGCAGAGAGACATTCAGAAACTTTGGTTTGTACAGCATGTGTAAGGTCAGGTGTTGAAAAGTATATTTGTGTGTCGTCAGCATAGAGGTGATAATTAAACCCAAAAGATGTTATAAGGTCACCTAGAGAGAGTGTATACAGAGAAAAGAGAAGAGGTCTCAGGACAGAGCCCTGGGGTACCCCCACAGAGAGACCAATAGAGGAGGAAGAGGTGTTAGCAGAAGAGACACTGAAAGTACGATGGGAGAGGTAGGATGAGATCCAGGATAGAGCTTTGTTCAGAATACCAAGAGTATGGAGAATGTGAAGGAGAAGAGGGTGGTCCATGGTGTCAAATGCTGCAGAGAGGTCGAGTAATATGAGCAGAGTGTAATGACCTCTGTCTTTGGCAGCATGGAGGTCGTCAGTTATTTTAGTGAGGGCTGTTTCCGTGGAGTGAGCAGTGCAGAAGCCAGATTTAGAGGGTCTAGGAGAGAATAGGTTTTGAGAAAATGGAGCAAGCGAGAGAATACAAGACGTTCAAGGAGTTTAGAGGCAAAAGGCAGGAGGGAGACAGGTCGATAGTTAGAAGGACAGGTAGGGTCAAGCTTGCTGTTTTTGAGTAATGGTATGACTGTTGAATGTTTGAAGGAGGATTGAAAGGTTCCAGAGCAGAGGGAGGAGTTAAAAATGTGTGTGAGCGTAGCGATTATAGTAGGAGCAAGAGGTTTTAGGAGTCAAGAGGGCAAGTGGTAGAGCGAGAAGAGGCGATCAACAGCGACACATCCTCCTCTGAGACAGTGGAAAAAGAATCAAGGAAGGCAGGAGGAGAGTTAGGAAGAGGTATGGGATGGGAGGAAGAAACAGAGGGGATGTTCTGCCGTATGGATTCCACCTTTTACTTAAAATAGTCAGAAAAGTCCTGAGCGGAGATGGAGGAAGGAGAGGCATCTGAGAGTGGTTTGAGTAGAGTATCAAAGACAGAGAACAGTCGGCGTGAGTTAGACTTGTGCATGTTGATTAGTGAAGAAAAGTAGGCTTATTTAGCTTGCGAGAGGGCAGAGTTGAAACAGGATAGCATAAATTTATAGTGAAGGAAGTCTGCGAGAGTATGAGATTTCCTCCAGAGGCGTTCAGAGGAACGAGTGGAGGAACGCAGCATGCGCATGTGGGAATTTAACCAGGGTCTAGGGTTAGAAGGGCGAGTGCGGCATAGAGAAAGCTGGGCATGTAGATCAAGAGAGGAGGACAAGGCAGAGTTGTAGTTCCTGACCAGTTGTCAGGGTCTGTAGCAGAGCTGAGAGAGGAGAGGGAGGAGCATAAAGTGGACTCAAAGTCAGTAAAGTGAATAGAGCGCAGGTTTCTGCAAAACCGGGGGGTAGGCAGAGGTGGAGAAGGGGAGAAGCGAGATAGAGAGAATGAGATGAGGTGATGGCCAGAGAGAGGAAAAGGGGAAATGGAGAAATCGGAGAGAGAGAAGTTTTTAGTGAAAAACAGGTCTAAGTAGTGGCCATCCTTGTGGGTGCTGGCTGCAGTCCACTGTTGAAGGCCAAAAGAAGAGGTTAGAGAAAGAAAGCGGGAAGCCCAAGGGAGAGAGGGGTCATCAATGTGGCAATTGAAGTCCCCAAGGAGATGATCAGGGGAGTCTGAGGAGAGAAAGAAAGAGAGCCAGGATTCAAAGTGAGAGAGAAAGGCAGAAGGGGGATGAGTAGATGTAGGTGGGCGATAGATGACCACCACGTGGACAGGCAGAGGAGAGAAGATCTGGACAGTGTGAACCTCAAAGGAGGGAAAAGCAAGAGAGGGGGGATAGGAAGGGTTCGGTAATGGCAGAGAGTGGAGAGCAGGAGCCCCACGCCTCCACCCCTGCCATCAGGGCGCGGAGTGTGGGAGAAGGAAAGGCCACCGTAGAATAGGGCAGCTTCCAGAGCAGAGTCAGACTGAGTGAGCCAGATCTCAGTTATAGCAAAGAGAGGCAGGGAGTGAGAGAGAAAGAAGTCATGCACAGACAGGAACTTGTTGGAAAGGGAGCGAGCATTCCAAAGGGCACAGGAGAATGGGAGAGTGGAGGGAGGGTGGCAGGGGATGGGTATGAGGTTGGAGGGGTTAACCCCAGAAGGAGTAGATGTTGCATGTGGAAGGCGAGGATGAGAGCAAGTAGAAATAAGGCAGGAACCAGGATTGGGAGAGATATCCCCAGAAGCAAGGAGGAGAAGCATGGATAGAAAGAGCACGTGTGAGGATGATTTGTAGGGGTGTGTTTTAGTGCAGGGTGTATAGCTGTGTGGTGACAGAGGGTGATGGTAAGAAATGAGTTCATGTGAACTGAGAAGTGGGGAAGAAAGGAGAGATGGAGATATATGAACACAGTTAGTGACATAAGGAGACTGGTGGAAGGAAGTGCATAATTTGAAAATAAGTGAGGTTACAGCAAATATAAAAAATAAAGGTGGCATCACAGCAAATAGTTAAGTGTTGAGATGTGCAGTTTGGGATAGATTATATCCTCCTTTCCAACGTAGATCAAAAGCAGGAATCAGAAGCAGTAGATGTTGTCCACTTTTCCACGT
Organism: Ascaphus truei; assembly: GCF_040206685.1. Classification (NCBI taxonomy): domain Eukaryota; kingdom Metazoa; phylum Chordata; class Amphibia; order Anura; family Ascaphidae; genus Ascaphus; species Ascaphus truei. The sequence continues at coordinate 336,459,766 of NC_134483.1, read as the reverse complement.
CTTTTTGAACTTCCTTTTTAAACTTCATATCTACTTTAAACATTTCTACTTAAAAGCATATCTGCTTAGGAGCATTGGCATTGTGTATTTTAAATGGGCAAATTCACTATTATCCATATGTGGATAATAGTCATTTTGCACATTACTATACTGTATATGTTAAGGGTATATGTTAAGGGTGGTGTATTTATGTGTTGTAATTTTTTGGGGGTGCACTGAATTGGTACTGCAGGCCTGCGGGGAAGACCCGAGGGCCACCACCGGCATCTAGTATCATGCTATGTGCATATATGTGTATGTTAGGGGGGGTATAGGGGTTCTTGCTGTAATATATATATTTATTTATTTAGTTTGGGGCTGTTGTGTGTGTATTTTTTTTATTGTGGGTAGCGGGGGTGGGTGAAGGGGTTCTTAGCCCCAATGGTAGTTGTTTAATGCTTGCGGGTGGGTAGCGGGAGTGCTTAACCCCTTCCTGACCGTAACGGTATTAACCGCTACAGTCGTGAAGTGGTTTAGTGCACCCGCAACCCCCCCGCAAGCCCTAAACAACCACCAAGGGCCAAATACCCCCTTCACCCACCCCCGCTACCCACAATAAACCTGGCACGGCTGGTTAACCCTTCATTGCCTTAGCGGTTAGCCGCTAAGGTAATGAAGTGGGCTTTAAATGCATTTTTCCTGCCTCGGATGCATGCCGGGGGGCTCCGGTGCTGGTATTAATGGGTATCAGCTCCGGAGACCTCCGGCATCAATCCCAGGCAGGAAAAAGGCCTGATTTATTCTAAGTGCCGTTCCGCAGCTCATCCGCAGCCTCTCACCAGCAACTTGCCAACTTTATGTGGCGTGCCGGATTGCCGTGAAAAACGCCATTCTAGAGTGGCGCAAAGCTACTCGCCAATTCTAGAATTGAGCGTGGTTGAAAAAATGGCTAGTTGCGGCGCAAAGTGCCTTTTTGCCGCACCGATGACAGAAAAAAAAAACCCGCCAAACACCCTGGTGTTTTTTTTGCTTTTCGCCAAGTTTTCGCCTCTTACTGAGTAGGGGTATGCATTTTTGGCGTAAAACGGGCGAGAAGTGCCTTTCCGCCGCTTACTGCATGACCCCCTAAATTTTTCATGGTATCCCAAAAATAAAACAACGGGACATTATAAGCGCAAATACATTCCCAAACATATCCTAAATAGAAAAAATACAATTACTTTGTTTGAATATACTTACTGGTTACTCACAGACAGAAATAAAGCACAATAAACAAGCATAACATCACATTTCCCAGCAAACCAACTTTACAAAAATAATAATGAAAAAACCACAACAGAACAGTTTAATCCTGCAAACTTAGTTAAACATGTCCTTCTCTTTCCCTATTCTATAACTAACCTGCTTTTAACCGTAATTTGAAGCTATGGAGCTAGTTCATTTTCATGTCTGGGATGTATTCTTTTGCACATTCCTCAAGCTGGAGAAGGGGTGGCGCGGTCTGTGCTGCTACTATTCTGATGGTCTCTCTCGTGGACATTTGAGCAGAAGGAAAAGAATATCTGCTGGTTTAAAAAAACTCATCCGTCTGGCCAGAACGAATAAACTTTTTAAATGTTACCAGTAACCGGGCTGATGATAATATGCCCATTCTTTTTTTGTTCTCCTTTCTCATTTGTCACGAACACTTAGAACTTTTATTGTATGCAATTGATGATATTCTTATTTATTTTTATTTTTAAAACACTAGTAAGTTCTTGGGTGGTGATTTGTATTATCATATGAGAGGAAAAAGGACCCAGTCTTCCAGCACTCTGTCACAACAAATGTAGAATTATAAAATTAAAATACTTTATTGATAACCAAGAATAAAAAATAGGGTGTTAAAACTCAATTAAACGGTGTGTTATAACAGCACTTGACTGTATCCTTCATAACCCATCCAAGGTGAGGTGGGTAGATTTAGTGATAAGATCCCTAATAGATATTCGGGATCAAGGTGCTATCTGTTATAGCTTCCTAAGAGATATAGGAGAGGGGTCTATTGGAACTCGCTTAAAGGTTAATGTCAGTATCAGTGTATCAGTGCATGTATTACGCACTCGAGTGACACACCAATGATATAGGCGTGTTATGGCATAGTAAGCGACAGGTTAGACCATATCTGCCCCTGCTTGAAATAGCGCTGCTTGCTTTAATAATATCGCTAACATTGAAGGTGCTAGGTCTATTGTGGAATAGTTTTGTGCCCACAAATGAATTAAAGCGCAGGCTAGTAGGCAAACAAAAGGTAAGGTATAATTCCGTTGGCATTAATCAGGTGTGTATTTGATATACCATGGATACCTAGACTGCAGAAAAGTAACCGCCCCCAGGAAGACCCATAGTCTCTGGAATTGGAAATCTCACAGAGAAAGCGAGTGCTTATGTAGACAAGATCCTTAGGCCTTTCGTTACCACTTTGCCGTCATTTATTAGGGACACTAAAGATGTCCTCAATAAGTTGGATGGCATATCAGTGGCTAATGACTGTATTCTGGTCACCTTGGACGTGGAGGGATTGTACTCTAGTATCAGGCATGATCAGGGAATACAGGCAGTCAACCACTTCCTCAGCACACGCAGCCAAGACTACCACAAACACAGTAGTTTCACAGTGGAACTACTAAAGTTTGTTCTGAGGAGAAACTACTTCTGGTTCAACAAAACCATTTACCACCAGATACAGGGCATGGCTATGGGCACCAAATGTGCCCCAACATATGCTAACCTGTATCTGGGATGGTGGGAATCAGAGGTGGTTTTCTCTGAGGAACTAGAATACCTAACCACCTTTGTGGAAATTTGGCTGCGCTTTATTGATGACGTGCTGATACTGTGGCGCGGGACTGAGGCCTTGTTGAAACGCTTCATTGAAATTCTCAACAAAAATGATCTCAACCTTCGCCTGACTCTTGAATATAGCCCTAAACAAATTTGCTTCCTAGACCTACTGATCACAAAGGATGACAACGGCAATCTTGAAACGAGTATATATCGTAAACAAACAGCAACAAACAGCATACTCTTAGCCAGCAGTCATCACCCCAAATCACTCATTAGGGGGATACCGGTGGGGCAGTTTCTTCGCCTAAGAAGAAACTGCAGCAAGGATGAAGACTTCGAGGAAAAGGCGAGGGACATGAAGGAGAGGTTCACTGAAAGGGGATACAGTCAGACAACAATTAAAAGAGCATACAAATGGGCAAGGCACAAAGCCAGATCAGAACTGGTTATGGACAAAAGAACGCAGCCAGAACAAAGAACAGTTAGATTCATAGGCACCTTCAACAAACAATGGAGGGTGGCTAGGGAAATCTTACAAAAACACTGGCATATACTCAGGGCGGATGAAGACCTATGCGACTCAATACCAGCTTTTCCAGCAATGGTCAGCAGACGGGCCAAAAATCTGAGAGACCATCTGGTCCATAGCCACTACAATGTGGCAACCCCAAGGGCCACCTGGCTACCACCACGCATAAACGGCAACTACCACTGCCAAAGGTGCAAGGCCTGTCAGTATATGACCGTTTCTAAAACCTTCAGTAATTATAACAACAGGAAACATTTTGACATACGCAAATTCATTAATTGCAATACATTGGGAGTGATTTACATGGGAACATGCAAATGTGGGAAAAAGTACGTGGGCAAAACCCGCCGTCCCCTAAAAACACGGATACTTGAACATGTAGGCTCTATCCGGAACAAACTAGACACTCCAGTTGCCAATCATGCCAACAGGTGCCAACCAGGGGATCACAAAGCCATGAGCTTTATGGGGATAGACCAATTTTCTCCAGGAATTAGACGCGGGGATTGGGACAACGAACTATTAAAGATCGAGTCCAGGTGGATTTATACCTTGGGAACACTAAGCCCACTTGGACTAAATGAGGGGTTTGTGTTTAGCCCTTTCATATAATTCCCATATGCCCTATGTCTAGCCCCCCCCCCCTCTCCCCTGTATCAGCCATCAATCATCAGAATAAATCTCATACATTCAATGAAACAACGACACGGTGTGCTTACATTACTCTATTTTTCATTTTATTTAATCAATGGAATACAGTGTATTAGCATTAAAGGTACTATCTAGATTCATAGATATACCCTTACTATTAGTGATCAACCATCACTTTCAACCATGAATATTAAAGCTTACAACACTAATCCCCTAGCCTATGTGAGTAGTTACAACAGCAACACATCACATATATAAACAGTATTGCAGCCATAGTTATTCAGCCCAATGTAATGTTGTAATTGAATAGACACTATTGCAACAAATTAGTGGGCACTCTGAATCTGGCATTAAGGCAGTTACAAGTATGCAGGCCACACACAGTGCACTAATGGTAGTGGGATATCAAATCCGCCATGCAGCAGCAATGAAGGGGTTAAGTGAGGAAACAGGCAATTCCATCTTGGCTATATAAACATACCTATACACGCAGGGACCTCCCCCTACGTGCCCTGAAGAAGCGTTCACTACGTGAAACGCGCGCGTCGGCATTTTCTCTCCTGCACACGCGGGAAACCGGTTGATTTGAAACACAACAGCTGATGGATATTGATCCGCGTTGTCAGACTTGCGGTTTCCCCCGGCGTGTATGTTCTCTTAGGATCGCGCTGTGTCACTGTACCGCGGGATCCTACTACCTCACAGGGTCTATTCACTAACAGACAGGCAGGTCCTCGAGCATATCAGCGCTGATATAACCAAGATCAGCGCTGATATAGGGGACCATGCGACTCACAGATAGACCGGCCCCCCCCCACAAACTGGCATTAGGTGTTTATCTGTCATCAAGGGTTAAACAAGGGGGTTGGGGTGATCTCACAATGCGATTTGCATCCCATCAGTAACCCCACATACACCCGCCTTTTCTACCGGTTGACACTGCTGGCATTTTGGCAGTATACACACAGGATACTAGCAGACTTACTTTTGAGCAGTTTACAGTATTGATACCAGCTTTAGCCACCACAACTATATATGCACCTTATCACCCAGTCCTGGGACTAGTGACTGTGAACATGCAGTAGGTGTATTCATGTGGATTCAAGCATAATGGCTAACGTATGACTGGTAATCACACTGCACCATCAAGCTCATTATTGATGCAGCCTTACTTACCTGACAATATATGTGAGCCCTGTGGATTAAGAGCACACCCATAATCCTACGACATATTAGCAGCACATATGGTGGTCTGCATCAATTACTTTTCTGCAGTCTAGGTATCCATGGTATATCAAATACACACCTGATTAATGCCAACGGAATTATACCTTACCTTTTGATTGCCTACTAGCCTGCGCTTTAATTCATTTGTGGGCACAAAACTATTCCACAATAGACCTAGCACCTTCAATGTTAGCGATATTATTAAAGCAAGCAGCGCTATTTCAAGCAGGGGCAGATATGGTCTAACCTGTCGCTTACTATGCCATAACACGCCTATATCATTGGTGTGTCACTCGAGTGCGTAATACATGCACTGATACACTGATACTGACATTAACCTTTAAGCGAGTTCCAATAGACCCCTCTCCTATATCTCTTAGGAAGCTATAACAGATAGCACCTTGATCCCGAATATCTATTAGGGATCTTATCACTAAATCTACCCACCTCACCTTGGATGGGTTATGAAGGATACAGTCAAGTGCTGTTATAACACACCGTTTAATTGAGTTTTAACACCCTATTTTTTATTCTTGGTTATCAATAAAGTATTTTAATTTTATAATTCTACATTTGTTGTGACAGAGTGCTGGAAGACTGGGTCCTTTTTCCTCTCATATGATAATATTAGTCTCCATCCAGTCAGCACCTCACTGTGGTTAGCATAAGCTGTGCGGGTTTTTTCTGTGTGTATCGTGGTGATTTGTATACATGGGATAATTATCATGATTTATCTTTCACACAGGGAATAATTCAGGAAAAATTCATAAGGGTATTCAGATCCATTTAACAGCTCTTTGTCAAGGGCGCAACAATTTAATTGATGCCACCGAGACTTGTTTGTATCAGGAAGTTACTTATAACCACTTATTGCTGTGGGGAAATGAAGGTTAAGGCTTATTATCACATACCTGACTCTGCAGCTTTCGGTTAGCCGGACATGCCATGCATAACCTCAGCCACAAAGCCTCATAAAATCCGAAGATTTATACTGCAACAGACACACACACAGGGACTACTGAAGGTTAGAAGGTTCCAGTATGAGCCCTTGCATTCACATTCTTACGAATAAGAAACCTGTGCAGCTGCCCGTAGGTTCACGCTTCTTTCCATAGTAATTTATTGCAAACAAACATTTTAAATGAGGTGGCATGTTTTTACTGGGACTTGCAATACTTGAGAATCTGAGATTCTAAATCCTGGTGGGGAGGACCCATTTTGGTTTAGACAAAAACAATCTGTTGAAAATAACCTTGGTTTCTCTGGTTTTCTCTCTTAGGGCTGCTGCAATTACTGGCAAAATGTCCTGACTCTTTACAATTATAACACTTTCTGTCCCTTCCTTGATCCCTATCCTGTAACAATTTTCTGACAATCTTTCATGCTTCCAAACAATATATTCATTCTCTACTTGCATCCCAATTTCTGCACGTAAACCTTTCATAAAAATAAACCTCAATACCTACTTCCTCAATATCTTCATATGCCTTGATTATTTATAATAATTTAATTTCAATCCCACAGAAAAATATCCCTCTTTTAACTAAACATGTGCACAGTTGATACAAACAGTGCCATCTACTGATCAACAAAATATATTTACATTGTCTCTATTCTATTCTGTATCCAAAAAAATTTAAATTATTTTTTGTCTGTAGACACTTAACCTCTAACGGCTTCAACTCTTTGGTTAGATGAGAACTTTTGGTTTCCCATTTTTCTCCTGTTACAATAATCAAACCTAATTGATCATGTACAATTCTTTTGGTATGTTTTTGATAAAAACAGAGTAAATGTACAGTCAAGGACCTGTCATGATCAGAAAACAAACAATGTACCAAAACTCAGGCATAGTTTTAATACAATCCCTTAACCATACAAACACTCATTCCCAACACCAAAACACCAACACTTTTGCTAGACTCTTAACTTGGTCACAATAAAACCTTATAACTCTAATACTTTAAAATGGATACAGGAACAGAAAATACATAAACTCACTTGAACTGCCAGGTTACCCGGCTCTCAGATGAGTCACCCTTCCAGACCGAGCTCTCTCCACATCACTCAAACAATTTAGACATAGGCTTTTTGCAAAAGGTTACAATCACCTTGATTCTTATGAGCGCTCAGGTTTGAGTGACCGAGGAGTGGTCCATCCAGGTGCTCAGCTTCTGAGATATTGGGTCACTTCGAAATGCGCCATCTATGAAAGCTTCAATAAAGAAATACAAGTGGAGGATTAAAGTCACAGAATAACAAGTGAGTTTATTGGTGTACAGGTGCACACAGGAGACAGCTTATAAACAAAGCTCTGTGACAGGTATATGGCCTACAAGAGATATTTATACCCTAATACTAAAGCTCACGCCCCCTTTATGGGGTGGTTTGCACATCATAACACATTGTCACAAGAGACTCCTGTGGCGGGTAGGATCTCGGTGGCCGGAACAGCAGGAGCGTCGTAGGGGTCACAATCAGAGGTTCGAGGCAGGTGGCAGATAGCGTAGTTGTGTAACAAGCAGGGGTCTGAGGCAGGTGGCAGATAGCGTTGTCGGGTAACAAGCAGAGGTCGGCAATGTGGAGACTGGAACAGGACAGGGGAGCAGGAACAGGTCTGGGAGGAGGGACTGAGACCGGGGAGCAGGGTCTGAGACCGGGAAGCAGGGACTGAGACCAGGGAACAAACAGGGACAAGCCAGATTACCAGCAAGGGCCTTTACTATGAACAGAATCAAATACAGGACTGGTACAGGAACAGATCAGGATCAGAGACAGAAGCATGTGCATAGGAGTCTGACTCAAAACAAAGGCAAAGGAACAAACAAGAAGCAGAAGCTATAAAGGACAGAGACAGGAGCAACAAGAAGAGAGACAGAGGAACCACAGGCACACAGAAGGCAGCAGCACACCCGGTGGACAAAGAAGAACTATGGCTAGGCAGGAGGTCTAGGAGACCTGACAATTTCCCCCCCTCTCGAGAGCGTTCTCGGACGATCCTCCAGGCTTAGCAGGGTGTCCCCGATGGAAAGCCGACTCACGATGGCCTTCAGACAACACTCCATGTTTCGCAGGAACATAGTAATCAGCAACGACTCCGGACAACCCTCCAGGCTCTTCAGGGAAACCTTGATGGAAGGCCAACTTAGTGTGTATGTCAAGTTCTGATGGAAAATCTGTGAGAGGTGCATGTATCCTCATCACAGGAGCGTAGGCATCAGCATCAGGTACATTAGGCATAGCAAGGAACTTCACAAGGAATCCGTCTAACGTTATAGCAGGGGCATCGGGAACAGATACATCAGGCTCTTCACATGCATCAGTGGGGACAAATAGTTCACTTTCCGTGGTCTCTTTTTGTGACCAACATATCTCTTTTAGTTTTGGAATCAGGAACTTCCCAATGGGTACATTCAACTCAATCACAGGGGCATGGACATCAGGAACATGGGCCTTAGGAACGGGAGCATCAGACTCTCCATACAAGTCAATGGGGACATTAAGCTCACTCTTTGTGGTCTCTTTTTGTGACTGCCATTTTGTGGTATCACCTAAATTCTCATTAAGACCAGCTATTTGAGTTTTCAGCTCTTGAAGCTGTCCTTCTGCACTTCTTTTCCCACTCAATGCAGTTGTCAGTTCAGTTTCTTTGGAGTTGAGTCGCAACTCCATAACTCCCAGCTGACTCAGAGTAAAGCTTAAATGTGTTTCATATTTTTCATTTCTGATCTGCAGCTGCCGGTACTCCTCCCGGACCTTGTCCAGCTCTAGCTGCAGCCAGACCTTATCACGGGCTGTGTGGTCCAATAATTTGCAGGCATCGGCCATTTTGGCCTCATAGCGCAATGTCAGGCCAGCCACTTGACAGACGGACACCTCCTCTCTCTCCTCCTTTTTGGCAAGCTGTGTCTTGAGCTCAGCGATCTGTGCCTGCAGCGCTGTGAGTTGCTGAGATGTGTGTTCAGCTGCTAGCTTTAGCTCTTCCATTTTTAGGCATTGCTACAATTTCCACTCCTCAGCGGGAGGCCCCTGGTTGAGTGCATCCTGCAATTCTATTCTCAGGGCTTTCATCTCTTCACTGTGATCATTTTGAGCTTGCTTCCATGCACCCCTCATCCCGTCTTGGAGCTCTGCAAATTCCTTTGCTAGGGTCTCAGCAGCTTGTCTTTCCATGTATCTTTCTCGTGAATGTACTGGCTGGTATGGATGGAGCAGTGTCTGTGCTCCTCTAACTCTTGCTTCAGTTTCTGGACCGCCTTGTGCTCCCGCTCATACAGGGTCACCTGGGCTCTAAGCTCCTCCACCAGCGAGGCTCTGGTTATGCTCAGTGTGGCCTTCAGCTTCTCATGCTGTTCTGTGGGGACACACTGGGTACTCAAATACTCTTGTAGCATCTTTACTTTGTAGGCAGTCTGGAAACTTTCTTCCTGCAGAACTCGCTGCTTTTCCTCAGCCTTCACCCATTTCTCCTTCGTGTCCTGCAGATGTGTACGCAATTCTTGCAGCTGACTCTGCAGCATATTTTCTGCTTGTGTGCGCTGCTCCAGCAAGACACGTACTTCTTGCAGCACTCTCTCTGCATTCTGCAGTGCTGTCTGCACGTCTAACTTTTCCTGAGCTAACTGTTTCTTCTCCTCTCCTAATTCATGGAGTTTCTTATCTCCTTCACTGACTTGGACATAGAGATTTTTGCACTCTTGGGTTACAGTTTCAAAACAGCTATTTAACCCACCAAAGATCTCTCTCAATGAGCATAGTTCTGTGTTTAAGTGGCAACTCTTCTCCTTAGAGGCTTCCAGCTCTGTAGTAAGCCTGTGAACATCTTTCTGAGATGCTTCCAGTGCTGCGCCAACTTGAGCCATGAAACTCTGGTACTGGGCATTATCCGTGTAAGTCTTCTCCAGCTTACTTGACAAGATCACCCTGTCATTCTCCAACTGATACTTTTCTTTTTCCAAGTCACCCTCTGCTTTTTCCAGTGCTAATTGCATCCTTGACTTTTCTTCTATCAATAGTCTCTTCTCCTCTTCTAATTCATGGAGTCTTTATCTCCTTCACTGGCTTGGACAAAGAAGTTCTCACTCATTTGGTTTATAGTTTCAAACCTACTATTTAACTCTTCGGAGGCGTCTCTCACAGAACGTATCTCTGTTTTAAAATAGCAAATCTCCTCCTGGGAGACTTTAAGCTCTGTATTAAGCCTGTGGACTCCCTTCTGAGAGGTTTCAAGCTCTGTATTAAGCCTGTCAATTTCCTTCATAGAGATTTCCAGGAATTCGTTACTTTTAGATGCGAGGCGCTGATCCTCGGCAGTATCAGCATATGCCCTCTACAGCTCACCTGACATGACATCCAGGTTACTCTCCAACTGGTGCTTTTCTTTTTCCTGGAGAACACACTTAGCAATTGCTGAGGATAGACAGCCCTGTAGTGCAGCCTTGGTTTCTTGCGCTATATCTAAACGTCCATGAAGACAATCAATCTTTTTTCGTGCAGATTGAAGTGTCTGAGTTAGGGCATCTTTTCCTTGATTAAATACATCTTTCTTTTCTTCCACTATTCTTGGGATAAGTCTGTGAGTTGCCTTAAACTGCAGCATATCTCTTTCATCAAATGCAGACTCTGAGGTTAAAGGTTCATCCTTAATTCCTTCTGCAACTTCCACAGTAATACCTCCTTTCTTTTTCTTCTTCTTCCTTGCTTTGAGAAGTTCTGAAGAATCGGTGGTTCTGTGTTCACATTTACTGCTCAAAACTGTTTTCAGATGGGAGCCATAACTTCAGACATGCTGTAGGGAAACCAAAGTTCCCAAGAAACCAGTAAAGCGGAAATGTCTTTAAAGCAGAAGCATTAGAATGAACAACAGGAATATTAGACACAGAGAGACACAAGATAGGAGAGCTAACCTTTTGAGACCTTAGCATCAGTCACAGAGGTATTATAAATGCAAGAAAAAAAAAACATAGACAGAGAAACCTGTAGTTATATCTGAAACTTTAGACATCAGGCGTAGGGATATCATATAGACAGAAAACCTGCAGTTAAATATGAATCTTTACACATCAGGTGTAGGGATATCATATAGACAGAGAAAACCTACAGTTAAATCTGAATCTTTAGAAATCAGGCATAGAAATATCATAGAAAGCAGGAAACAACAACAGAGAAAACTTGCAGTTAGATCTGAAACTTTAGACATCAGGTGGAGGGATATCATTCAGAGAAACATGCAGTTAAATCTGAATCTTTAGAAATCAGGCATAGAAATATCATAGACAGCAGGAAACTACTACAGAAAAAAACTTGCAGTTAGATCTGAAACTTTAGACATCAGGCGGAGGGATATCATTCAGAGAAACATGCAGTTAAATCTGAATCTTTAGAAATCAGGCATAGAAATATCATAGACAGCAGGAAACTACTACAGAAAAAAACTTGCAGTTAGATCTGAAACATTAGAATTAAGCATGGGAATAACAGACAGAGAAACAAACTACAGGGAAACCTGAAACCAATCATAGGAAGAATTACAGATTGCAGGAAAATCACAGCATGCAGCGAAATAATGGGAGCACTTTTGTCTTTTGAAATGGGGACCCTGTGAACAGCAGCGGTCCAACCAGGGAAAGCAGCAAATCAAGGCAACCGTCTTAAATAGAAATGTGAGTCTGGAAATCTGCAGTGGCCCACCCACAATGCAGAGACAATCTTTGCCCAGGTAATGAAAGTCTGAAAATGGCAAAAACAGGTACTGCAGGGAAGTCTTTTTTTTTTAAAAAGGGAATTCTTCTCAGGGAGGAAGTGGCACAAAAAACCCTGCAGAAACCTTTGCAGCAACAAAACCTTCAGGATCCCAACTGAGATTTCTAAAAAACAAAAAAAAAGTACTTATCTTCCTCCAAGCGGATGGAGTCTGCTGAAGCAGGAAGGCAGAGAATCTGTTCCAGCGAGGTCCAGAAGTGGCCTTTGTTTTCTGTCACGAGAGACTCCTGTGACGGGTAGAATCGTGGTGGCCAGAACAGCAGGAGCGTAGTAGGGGTCACAATCAGAGGTTCGAGGCAGGCGGCAGATAGCGTAGTCGGGTAACAAGCAGGGGTCCGAGGCAGGCGGCAGATAGCTTAGTCGGGTAACAAGCAGAGGTCGGCAACGTGGAGTCTGGAACCGGACAGGGGAGCAGGGATTGAGACCGGGGAGCAGGGACTGAGACCGGGGAGCAGGGACTGAGACCAGAAAGCAGGGACTGAGACCAGGGAACAAACAGGGACAAGTCAGATTACCAGCAAGGGCCTTTACTATGAACAGAATCAAATACAGGACTGGTACAGGAACAGATCAGGATCAGAGACAGAAGCATGTGCATAGGAGTCTGACTCAAAACAAAGGCAAGGGAACAAACAGGAAGCAGAAGCTATAAAGGACAGAGACAGGAGCAACAAGAAGACAGACAGAGGAACCCCAGAGAACACAGAAGGCAGCAGCACACCCGGTGGACAAAGAAGAACTATGGCTAGACAGGAGGTCTAGGAAACCCTGACACACATGCGCATTAGATAAACAAAATGAATATGAGAACATCAGTTTAATAACATAAATGTATAATGAAAACAAAATGAATATGAGTCAGCTAAAACCATTATGCAAGCTTGTAACCTTTCCCCCATATACGCAGCATCCAGGGTCTCCTGTGTTTATGCATTTCTTGCGGTGTGAGATCCAACCTCTGTCTCTTGTTTCTACCACTTTAAATGTGACAAAGCAGGCAAACACCAAAATGGATGATACACAGAGACAGAACACATCAAAATGGATGACAGACAAAATGGCTGCTTAGATTTTAGTGCTGTTTACTTGAGACCCTCCCTATGTCACTATCTCAAGGGCTTATCACACGTGCGCATGCGAGTGGTAAACCGGCCTCAAGAAGACTCTACACAGTTCATAAAAGCCTGAAACTTAATGAATTTATTTATAAAATATTTTACCAGGAAGTAATACATTGAGAGTTACATCTCGTTTTCAAGTATGTCCTGGAATAAATGGCTCTGGGGGAGGTGTCGATAAGAAGTTGAAATCGCTTTGGTTTGTTAGCCTTTGTGTGTGTGTGAGGGGAGGGGAGGTGCTACTACTACTACAGTACATTATCGCTTTGCCAGTCCGGTTGTGTGTGCAGGATTATTAGTTCAAACAAATCTTTTGAACAGTTTATCCGATTCTGATGAACTGTTCAAAAGATTTCTTTGAACTAATAATCCTCCACACACACCTGGACTGACAAAGCTATAGTAGTAGAATTAAAAAGCAAGTGATTGTAAGAATGGTAAAAATTGTTAAGGCCATGTCGAGAAAAAAAAAAAGCTATAGAAGTAGAATTAAAAAGCAAGTGATTGTAAGAATGGCAAAATTGTTAAGGCTATGTCAAGAAAAAAAAAAGGGGGGGTGTCTCTTTTTTTCTGACTTGAAATTCACATTGAATGTGGAGTCATACTCGCCAAATTCCCAAGAAGGGCTTATCACACATGCACATGCATGTGTGAAACCGGCCTCAAGAAGACTCTACACAGTTCATCAAAGCTTGAAATACTGTATAATGAATGGCTCTGGGGGAGGTGTCGATACGCAGTTTAAAGCGTTTTGGTTTAATAGGCTTTGTGGTGGGGAGTGGAGGAGGTGCTACTACTATACAGTAGCTTTGCCAGTCCGGGTGTGTGTGTGTGTGTGCAGGTTTATTAGTTCAAAGAATCTTTTGAACAGTTCAACGGATTCTGAATCATTTGAACCACCCCACCCCCAAATAAAAATTACAGTTTGCCACCTCATACAGTACAGTATACAGATAAAGTATCAAAAACATGCTTCACATAATGGTTTATTAAAATCAGTCCTTCAATACAATGTGGCGAGGAAAAAAAAGGGATGTCTCTTTTTTTTTCAGACTTGAAATTCACATTGAATGTGGAGTCATTCTCACCAAATTCCCAAGAAGTACTTACCCGTAACACACTCATCCGGGTGTGCAGGATTATACCTGTACCTGTAGTTCAAAGATATACACGCATGTGCCTAAATGTGATGACACGCATGTGCGTTTCAACAAGGTTCCAATTAGACTTACACGCATGTGAGGAAAAAATATTTTACATTCGGAAGAAGAAGCGACGTTTTATTTTTGTATTACTCCTTTTCCCTTTATTATCCTGTACAAATACAAGAGAATATGGAATTACCCAGTATACCGAGGCTGCTAACAGGTAGTGCACACACTTTATGGCAACTTGATTGAAGAGAGACCCAGCAATGATTAATGAAACAATAAGCCTCCGGTATTGAAAACAGGGAGTTGGGTAAGAGTAAGCCGGATAGAGGTACAGGGGGACACCTCCCTAAGGGGCGCCCCCAAGTAAATCACAGCCCGGCACTAACCGCCTCAATAATCTCCCTGAAATACCGCGTGGAGGTTAGGAGTACTCACGAAAAAGCCGTCCCTGTTGGTGCAGGGAATTCTGCAGCGGCTTCCTCCTCTGGTGTAGCTGGCGTCAGCGTGCTCCTCCGGAAATTATGACACAGGAAGAAGGGGGTAAGATGGTCCGTGGTTCACAGCAACTTCAGCAGCCAACGCATGGATGTCTAAAAAAACTTTATTGATCGCTAGCAGCAAACATCAGGCAACCACTCTAACATGTTTCGTCCAGGCTATGGACTTTTTCAAAGAGTCTTTGAAAAAGTCCATAGCCTGGACGAAACATGTTAGAGTGGTTGCCTGATGTTTGCTGCTAGCGATCAATAAAGTTTTTTTAGACATCCATGCGTTGGCTGCTGAAGTTGCTGTGAACCACGGACCATCTTACCCCCTTCTTCCTGTACAAATACAACACTTAATTCTTACAAAATACTTTTGATATGTGTGCTCATATTTTTAATCTTCTACAGTTAGAGGATTTGTGTATGGCTAAGGCTATTTTGCAAAACTAGAATTGGTTAGACCACCTCAAAACTCGATGATCTGGTGGATTTAATATACTGAGCGCATTGTATCTGGTTTTTTTTTTGCCTATTCTTTTATAAGCTGAGATAATATTTTTTTTTAGGCCTGAACATTTGAAGGAAGTTGAGTTTAATGTAGATGTTTCTCAAATTATATTTAGTTTAATAACAGCACATAATTAGAATAATGGTACAGTGTTGCCTCATGGTGAGGAGAGCAAACACCTGGTCAAGACAGATGATCTCGCCTGAAGCACCGAAGATATCTGTATCCCTATTCCATTTTTACATCATGCATACTCATTTTCCCCCCACCCTAGCTGCATCTTCTTGTCAGCACTTTCTTATTATCTCCTTTCTGTGGTTTAGTATATGTTTAGCCGTTTTGGGTTTTTATGAATAGTGGCAATTTTAATCGGGATCAGTGACTGATTCTTTAGGAAGAGTTTTCATGAAAGAATCGAGACCTTGAAATACTCCCAGGTCCCCAGTTTATAAACTGGCATTTTAGTGACCATCTTTCTTCAAGGTGGTTGAGAAGGGATTTCTTCTATTAGATAATATTCACACGATTACCAACATCACTTAAATACACACTGCCTGATGAGCTTTTCCAACGATTAATAATTCAAGGATGGCTAACACATTCTTATAGAGATACACTGCCCACTCAGGAACTATCAATCTGTTCTTTATTATCAAAACATTGGACACAAAGCAAACTAATTGCTACGTATCTGCAAAGCAACTGATGACATTACTAAAGAATTTGAATTACATTTTCTTTATAAGGATTTTACACATAACCAACATGGTTGGTTTAAGAATACAGGGACAATTACTGGTCAGACTGCTGTTCAGAAACTTTACAAGTCGTAGTCAATAGTTTTAGCATGTATTTGGCAGATGCTATTAACATATGTTCCTTTTACATGTGTCACCTGTAAGCAGTTTTTTAACCCCTTTTGTGCCAGAGGTTAAGGTATAATACAAGTTTCTTACGGCATATCATTGTGAAATATTGATGCTGAGAAACAGGTGCCAGAAGTAACGAAGATTGCAATTTTAGTCTAACCAATCGATCAAATTAACCTGTCAAGGAACAAAGAAATTCTCTGTTCCATGCTGCACTTCTGGCTCAAGAGAGACACAGAAGAGAGAGGTGAGAGCATCCCGCATCTCCCTTACACAAGGCGGTTTTGAACCCAGCAGTGTATGCCTAAATACTGATGGTCCCCTTGGGTGGCACATTGGTAGGCACTGTGATGTGGGTGCACTGGGAAGAATATTGGTCATGAAGTGGGGAACAAAGGGTCTGTGGTAGGTACAAGGGGAACAAAGTGGGCAGAAGGATAGAGAGGTGTGATGGGGGGTGATGAGGAAGGAATTGGAGTGTGTGGGTGGGAGCTGAGAAGTGAGGGAAACAGTGGGATGTAAAGCAAGAGGGGAAAAAAGAATAGAACTCCAAGTTATGTGCAGTACTTTAAAAAATACAGATAGAAGGTGAAGGAGTGGATCTGGCGGTGCAACTGCTCCTGAGAAGAAAAACTGCAGACCGGGACTTCTTGCTGGACACAAAAAGCTTTATTGGCACATGGTAGCAGAAGACTAACTCTTCCGCGTTTCGCGCATCACTCTGCGCTTTACGGAGTGATGCGCGAAACGCGTAAGAGTTAGTCTTCTGCTACTATGTGCCAATAAAACTTTTTGTATCCAGCAAGAAGTCCCGGAACAAACGGGAAATCATTGCGCGCCCGCGCGCGATAGTACCCGTGGCCTTAAAGGGACAGCTGGCAAGCTGAAGGGAAAGCTGGGCTCCAATGTTCAAATGTTCAAATGACCATAAACGTCCAAAGCCAGACCAACAGTGGCAATGCCACTAGCCCTACGCGTTTCGTAGATGTCACTCTACTTCCTCAGGGGATTTTCCTGTCACCCGGGGCAGAAGGGGACGGGACACCGCGCAGCCACAGGAGCCAGGAGCAGGAAGGCAGCTGCCAGCTGTCCCTTTAAGGCCACGGGTACTATCGCGCGTGGGCGCGCAATGACTTCCTGTTTGTTCCGGAGGAGGAAGTGAGGCGTGTGTCTACACGCGGTGCAGAGCTGTAGACCCCGCACACCAGCCTCCACGGCCGGAGCTGTTCCGGCTACCATCGTAGGGACGGTTTGGAGCTTAAGCCGCAACGGAGCAGAGACATCACTAGGCAGGGAGACCATCTGTATTTAGGACTTGTTCCTACCAATGCGAGTTAAAGCCTTGCTGTCTGTAAGTAGGGCTACAATTTTTGTGTCCCAGATGACCTGCGGTTCTTTGTATTTGCCAATGCCTGATTTGGCATAGTTCCTTTAATAAATAGTTTTTTAATTGTCGCTAGGACTCTTAATTGTTTGTGTGTATTAGTACAGTACTGCTTACCCTACAGTGTTGCGCTATGATTTTTGTTTGTTTGTGTTTTTCTCTTTGCATGGTCTGTCGAGCAAGTGTGCGGATCCCTTGAGGAGTACAGGACATTCCACTGACAATTTGGCGCCAGGTTTTTTCTATATTTTTGTGTTTTTCTGTTAGTACTGGCAGTATCACCGGGCAGCCAACCTTTATTATAACTTATTTTATATTACCACACTGTGTTTTACACTTTAGCGCTAGTTCACAATTTTTTGTTCAACATATAAAGCACTGAAAGTACACAGACTTCTTCGATGTCACAGTGCATTTAGTGTTAAATGTCAAAGTGACTCCAATATCCAAATACCACCTTTAAAAAGCATGCAATATAGAGTCCAAAAAGTAAGGGTCCGGCATCCACATTTAGATGGCTTAAGATCAAGCTTTTTGTTCCTATCAAAAGCAGTCATAGTATTTAATTTTTTTTCAATCCATGCCACCTCTTGTTGAAAAAATAGCCTCAGCCTAGTGCCCCCCTCCGTGGTCTCTCCATCCCTTCAATACCCTGAAACCTTTAGATATAAACTGATGTTGTATATGGTGTATCAAGATCCCCCCCCCCCCTGTTTATAGCCGCCTTGTGCTGTCCAATTCTGTCCTCAACCAATTGGGTAGATTTTGAGGGTCTTAAAAGTGTCTTCTGTGTTGGTTTACCACCCAGATCAGTGCTTACTGGATTATCTCTGAGATTCCTACCACTTTTGTACAAAAAAAAGAGTTGGAAATTTTAATGTCTCCAAGACTGTAATCATGAAACAAGAGTGTGAGGTGATCATGTTCCTTATCCTGACACTCATGGTGTTAAACACCGATACAAATAGAACTGATAATTATTTTTTTGGTTTGGCCACATCTCTACCACCCTTACCCAGAAGAGACAATCTAGATGTTGATTCAACCTTGTGTCTGTGAGGATTCGCAATCCTGAGGGCCGGAACTCATCCTCCCCATCCTATTCCGTCGGGCACTCAGGAGGCATGATGCCACGGCGGTTCCGCTACACGCTCGGACGTGGACGACGTGTGAACGGTCTGTCCCTCCATGGGTTCAGCACCATAACTTCGCCCCCGCTCTGACGTGCGGTCTGCTCGCTCGTCCAGTCTCCCTCTTGCATCGGTTCCCAAGCTCCGCCCCCGCCCTGATGTCGGACATGCGCGGTGCGCGAATGACGTGCGTTCGGGACATCCTTCACTGACGTTGGTGATGCGCGTGGAACTGGGCTTCTCTGGACCCGCCTCCAGACTTCGTTTATGCTCACACGACGGGCATGCGCAGTGCGCGAGTGGCGCATGACCAAGTCGCCATCTTCTGACGTCGGCGACGTGCGGACGTAGCTCCACCTCCAGGGCTGTACAATAGGGCGCACCTGCGTGACCCAGCAGCCTATCCGTGCTTTCCCTTTGGTTCCACCCTGTCTTCCCATTGGAGGGAGGTTCCTTATATGCCTGCCTTGCTCATTCACTCATCGCTGAGCATAACCTATATGACGCTGTGTCTTGCTGCATTCATGCTTTGTACCTTGCTGAATCCTGCCAAGTGCCTGGCTGCATCCTGCCTTGTCTCTGCTGTTGCCTGACCCTGCTATGTTATTGGACTCCGCATCTCTCCTCTCCTGACCCGGTTTACGTACGACCATTCTCCACTCTCCAATCCTGGCCTTGGCAAAGTACCCCAACGATCCGCTACTCTTCAATCCTGACCTTGGCAAAGTACTCCAACGATCCGCTACTCTCCTTTTCAGACCCGGCAAGTATAAACAACTACTCTACCTTCTATACTCCTGACCCGGATTGCCAGACTAATCTACACTCTAGGTGCGCCCTCGCGGTTGTGGGTTGGCGTTTATACAATTCCCTACCTCAGCCTCATGGTCGCGTTTGGTTT
Source organism: Ascaphus truei (assembly GCF_040206685.1). Taxonomy (NCBI): domain Eukaryota; kingdom Metazoa; phylum Chordata; class Amphibia; order Anura; family Ascaphidae; genus Ascaphus; species Ascaphus truei. The sequence goes on along the minus strand of NC_134483.1, from coordinate 336,440,243 downwards.
GTGGTGAGCTACGCGTTACAGTGTCGCTGACATTCAAGAAGCCCTCTTGGATATCACCTGTGAAGGAAACAGCTGAATCAAATCGAGGCCCTGTGGTACCAGTTACGGTCTACTTATGATCCATTTTGCCTGAAGAAATTGACTAACGGGCAAATCCTCAATAGTACACAGGGGATCAACACTATTAAAGTCAAGCAGATTGTTTCTATCAGTCTTATTGATTATATATATATATATATATATATATATATATATATATATATATATATATATATATATATATATATATATATATAAAAACACTTGAATAAATGACTAGAGAAAGTCACTGTAAGCCCTAACAATAGCACTCAGAAGTCATCATACAAAGGTATGCATGGGGTGATGAACATAAGTGCAATCACTAGGACCAAAAGGGGAGGTATATAGCCTCCTGCCACAAACCTACAGGCAGCAGATAAAATCAAAAATAATAAAATTTTATTAATTCAATGACCGACGCAAATAAACAACTATGGGAAAAATAAACATACACACATACTGGATATTAAAATCCTCACGGAGTCAACGGTGGTGGGCTAATGTCTAGCAACATGCACATGCGTATACTGTATACACATGTATTGGAATTTACAGTACTTGTATGGAAGGTAGTAGACTGTGCATTTCAAGTAAAAGGAATTACCACATAGATGTAGGTCAATATAGGGTAATAGCTGTGTATCCTGCTATGGTACATCACAAGGCATAACACACTGCAAAATAGTATAAAGACCTCAGCCCCACGTACAGATGGTGGACTGCGTGTGACGCGGCCAGCGGGTGTGCGGTCCGAGGGTATATCTTAATACAATGAGACGCTCAGTATCGTGTATAGGTATGCCTGTGTTGATAGCTCAAGATCCAACCGTCTTAATAGACCTAAGGCCCCTATATTGCAGAGCGCAGCAGCGCGTCTCTAAGTCAGTATCATACTACCTTCACTGCATGTTGCTGCCCATACTCGCCGTGCTTCCTGGTGTGCGTCAAGCGTCTGACGTCACCATACCCCGATGTACGTTTCACGTGCTTGCCACGCTTCTTCAGGGGGAGGAGTCACACTCCGTAATGTTAGGGTTGCTGTGTTTTGTAGTGTGGCAGCTGGGAGGAGCAAACAATTATTACCCACTACTAGGTGAGCGACTAGTCACTCTGTTTGTGTGTATATATATATATATGAACAGTTTTAAAGACAGCGCACCTTTTTCCAGCACACCCAAATTGCTGCCCTGCTGGTGACGTGTGCCAAAATGTTGCACCAAATACCAATATTGAATAAGATAGTTACATGAACCAACTAGTGCTAGCCTATATGAGAAAAAATGTTAATTATAAAAATGTAATATACATAAAAAAACATATAAAAACCAAACAAAAAAATTGTAAAAAATGTGCAAAAATGTGAAAAAGAATGTTGCAATAATCTGTTGAATATTAATTGCAAAATATAGCATAAAATTACAAACAATGAACTATAAAAAATACTTAAGTCCAAATGAAGTCCATGAATGAATAAAACAAAGGTCCAGGCTGCTTCTTCTTGGGCTCACCAAGTTCCCATAGTACCTATTAGAAAAAGAAAAGAGAAAAAGCACCTGATCCTTGTGTAAAATCAGATGAACATTTTAATAAATCATGGACAAGACAAATGTACACTTACAATTTGTCTGATAAAAACAGGCATTTTATGGGACCTGCCCATGCACCAAATGAAGACTCCACGTCCCCTCCACTCTGCAATCTCCAGATTAGTTCATTGTCCAGTATTTGAGAACGCCGTTTTCTCCAGGATGGATATTAACCACTTGTAAGGAGCTTCTCAGCAGCGTGCGTCCGCCATTGCTCACACGCATGTGGTACTGGAACCTGGAAGGACTTTACTTGCGTCTCCACGATTTCTCTCTGGTGCCAAGGCAGGTCAGCCACCGTAGTTTCAATGTAAACTGTCCCTACGCGTTTCTTCCGCCTTTGCGGATTTCATCAGGGGATCTATATATATATATATAACCACAGAATTGTAGACCAGCAAATTCACAAAGCCACCAGAATACCAAGAAGTGATCTCCTTGAATACAAACAGAAGGAGACAAGCGACAGGGTACCTTTGGTGGTCACATATAACCCACACCTAGTAGCCCTACGCAAGATCGCCAGGAAACTACAACCCATCCTCCAGGAAGATACAAGACTGCAACAGGTCTTCCTTGAAGCACCCGTATTATCATACAGACAACCCCATAATCTCAAGAATATTATGGTGAGGAGTAAAGTATTGAGCAGTACAACTGAATGCGGGACAAAACCATGCCAGGACCCAAGATGCAAAACCTGCGCAATGCTCTACACAGCGGACACAATACAAATACCACAAAAGAATCGGGAATACAAAATCAGAGGAGGGTTCACCTGTTCCTCCAGCAATGTCGTGTACCTCATCATGTGCATGAAATGCCCAGGGGGCTGCTACTACATAGGTGAGACAGGAGAGGGGCTAAACAAGAGAATGAACCTGCATCGCCACAGCATCACACGCGGAACAAGAGACAGTCCTATTGGCGAATATTTCTCTGACTCTGGCCATAAGATGAACGATCTGAGGGTTGCCATACTCAAAGGTAATCTTAAAACCCCGAAAGAGAGACACTTGCATGAATACAAATTTATGCAACTGTTCGGGACACTTAGCAGTGGCCTAAACAGAGATCGAAATTTTATGAGTCATTACTGACACTAGCGAACTCTCTTCCCATGAGCGCTAAAGGCCATGTCTGTACATACTGTGCTATATGTATGCACACACAGCTGTCTCTCACACATACTAATACTCCTTATTTTTCCATCCCTATACACCAATAGGGACCACATAGTATCCACACACACGTTTAGTTGTGCTACAAACTCTCACATTTCCACACCCACCCACACCATTTATATCCCCTCTCACTCCACACACACCTTGTGTAGAGCACTGTTTATACTGTGGGCTCTCTATTCATTTTTATTCACACTGATACACATACACACTCTTTCTTCACTTGCTTTCAGTAACCCTTTGATACCTCTAACCATAAAACACATCCACACCGGGGGAAGGACCAGCACAGATAACATTCCAAGAGACACTGTTTTTAAGTAATCCTTGCTTCATTCATTGTAACATCGCCGGAAGAAGAGATCAGTGTATCTCGAAAGCTCGCACAAATAAAAGCATTTCATTAGCCACAGAACGGTATCATCTATTTATTTTTTGATTATTGAAGCTCGGCTAACACGGTACTGATACCTCTACATGTATATATATATATATATATATAAAAATATAAGAAAAAAAAGCGCCAAATCCTAGTGCATTACTGTGCAAAAATCGATATATTTAATTCCCAAAAATCTCAATAAAAATGAACTCACAAACATAAAACAATTAAAAGCATTGTATGAGTAATACTCATGCTCCTAGGACCAGGAAACGCTGCTTTGCTGTTGAAGTCACTCCGTGGCTCCACTGGAACAGATTGCTGCCTCCGTTGTTCACTGCCTGCAGGAACTGACGAATCAGGCACTCCACGATGGTCTCTCCCCCGGTGCACACCAACCAGTTGCTTTTTAGTTCCCACCGGGGACGGTTGAAGTCGCGGACCAGCGGATGACGTCACGGGAACCGTTCTTAATACCGGATCGGTAAAGATACTCAGCAGTTCAATTGCAAGCGTTGAAAAGTCCACTGCACACCTTCCCTACGCGTTTCATCTGATTAACAGACTTCTTCAGGGGATGGACTCTGGGTGTGTGGTGTCTCATATTATATACCCCCCAAGTCCAATTAGCTTAATTAGTTGAAAGGCAAAAAACACTGTGTTGGCAATCTAAATTTTAGGTGGAACAGATTAAGTACACATGTGAACACCTAATTTTGCATCCACATCACTGAATACTTGCCAGCACATGGAAATGTATATAAAATACTGATGAATACCAGTTATACTGAAAAATAAATAAATAAAAATAATTAAAACAAACATGTAGTTGATGTCCTTGTCTATATTTTTAGTATTTATACGGACTACAAGGGTGATAATGGTGAAAGGTGGGGTTGCAGACCTGCCTAAGACATGCAGATGAGCATACAGTTGTATTTGCATATTTGCTTTCCTGTGGAGGGTTTTTGTCACTTTTTTTACTCACCATAACTTAACTCAGTATTATGGTATATATATATATATATATATATATATATATATATATATATATATATATATATATATATATATATATATATATATATATATATATATATATAGCATTTACTGTGGAGGGTTTTTGTCACTTTTTTTTACCCACCATAACCTTAATAAGTGTGATATATATATATGTAGAGGTATCAGTACCGTGTTAGCCGAGCTACAGTAATCAAAAAATAAATAGTTGATACCGTTCTGTGTGTGTATCTGTGTGAATATTCTCCATTCATTTATATTCACACAGATACACACACTCTTACATCACTAACTTTCAGGAACCATTTAACACCTCTAGCCATAAATCACATCTACATACGGGGGAGGGACATGCACAGATAACATTCCAAAAGACACTGTTTTTAAGTATAACCTTTGCTTGCTTCATTCATTGTAACATCGCCGGAAGAGGAGATCTGTGTATCTCGAAAGGTCGTACAAATAAAAGCATTTCGTTAGCCACATAACTGTACCATCTATTTATTTTTGATTATATATATATCAAACTGTATCAAGCAATCATTTATACTAATAGTACAGTAGTGTCTAGGAAACTAATAGAGGCTTCATGGTACACTAGACTAAAACCAATAGTTTGTCGGGCACCATTCAGATCTCTTACAAAATTTTCCGTGGAATCCATACCTTTGGTCCAGGTGACAAAGACATCATACATGTTTTAAATCCACATACGCACAAACTCCTAAAACCCGGATCAATATACATGAAGGAGCCCTAAAACACATTCATATATATGTTGGCGTCTGTTGGAACCCATGGCCATACCCTGTCTCTGTACAAAGAACTGGTCCTTGAAAAGAAAGAAATTCATAGTGAGGACAATAGTTAATGAGATACCAACCCTTTTTGTGATGGATGTATGTATGCTGTTCACGTCGAGGGATTTTAGGAGGCACTAGCCTTTAATCTTGGGATAGTCATCAATTTTACAGAGAAAGTCAGATGTTTCACATAGAGTATATAGGACCTTGCTGAGACAACAAGAGGTCCCAGCAGTTTGTTAAGATACAGTAGACACTGGTTGAAAAAATGAATCAGAACCGGCCACTATACTGTAGGGCGGCCAGGGGGATGTGTAAGAGTTTTGTGAATCTTGGGATGGGTATAAATAGTTCTCCTGTACATCAAGTTGCCGAAGTATTTCTCCCTTATAATCATCAAGATTTACGACAACAATTGCGCCCCCCTCATCCGCTGGTTTGATAATCAGTTTTTATCTTTCTTTAAGGAATCCAAGATACAGGATTCTTTCCTCATAAGATTGGGTCTTTATGGAATGTTGGGCTAGTTACAGTCTTGAGCCTCTCTATATCCCTTTTGACTAATGAAATATAGGTCTCCACAGCATGATGCTCTGGAGTGGGATAAAACCTGCTTTTGGGTCTCAGCTCTGCTGTTAGAACATGAAAAGGTGTATCAATCCCAACCTAACTGACCACTGTAGTTGGGGCCTGTGGGTTTCTAGAAAAAAGTCTCAAGAACGGATCATTCTGAGAGGTTTTATATCTCAAAAGGATCAACGCATTTCTGGAAGTAAGGACATTCTAAATTAAGTCGCTAAACTCCATCAAAGCACCCGCAGATTACAAAGATTGAATGGTCTCGATAGACTTCAAGGATGCTTTCACGTCCCCATAGCCTTTATTCATCGAAGTATCTAAGGTGCTCAATAGGCTGAGACCATTAAAAAAAATTCATATCTTCCATTTGGTGTTGCAACCTCTCTAGGAACCTTCAAAAGGGTTTTAAGTGATGTCAATTGCAGAATTAAGGAAATGAGGCAATCCAGATATTCCATTATCTCAACAATATCTTCATAAAAATATCAAGACAGATCTTCTTCTTTGTCATCTCACAAGAGTGCTGAAATGTTGAGCGTCACAGATGGGTAATAAACAGAAGCAACATCTTCTTCCCTCCCAAGACCTAAAGTTCTTAGGGGTTTGTAACAAGGGACTTTAAAAATGTGCCTCTAATCCAGCAGTGTGGTGGTTAACTGCTGGTAGACAATTAACCACTGGCTGATTACATATATCAGAAAAATCCTGCCTCTGAGACAGGAAGGAGAATATTCCTGGGCTCACACTGAGTTGAGCTGAACCAGGAAGCAGAAAGAGCAGGGAATTCCTTCGTCTCACACGTGACGTGGGACTGAACCAAGGAAAGACTGCACACAAACTTAGGTCTTGAGCTGCAAGATGATAACACGACAAAGGGGACAAGATTCTAAACCTGGATTCTGACATTGACTTTGCACACAAGGGTGAGGACAACCAGGAGAACAGAGAAGCCTTCCCCTATAACTACAAGAGACAGATAAGCTTTACTTTCTAAGACTGTTCTATATCTGCACATATCAAAATATATGTTTGGGGTTGGGAAACATGCTATCTAAAGGAGTTCTGGACTGCATATGTTTAACTAGAAATACTCCCAAGTGGAGCAGAAGCTTTGTTTGGGCCCTTATTTGCATACGTTTGATGATTTTCATGTGTAAAAAAGCAGGTGCAATAAAAGCCTTATTGTTGTTTACCTTAAAACCAGTCTCTATTGCGTACCTCTGCACACGTCTCTTACAGGGTTCAATTACAGATGTCAGAAGGAATAGTCAGTGGCTGTTTCTTTATTTTGGCTATTCGGCTTTGCCTTTGGAAGACTATCTGCAGGCTCTGCACTGTATGAAGATGTTCAGTACTTTATACAAGACCATACAGGTCATCATGAAGGTGCGAAGGTACAAGTGTTTTTCAAATTAAATTTAATTTGTCAATTAGACAAAAAAGAAGAAAAAAGACGCTTAAAAAATTCACCTGTCACAACAGGTAAAATATTTTCTTATCTGGTAAGAACAAGAGGAAAATTGAAGCATAGTCACACACTGCGAGACCAAGAATGGATCTTACTGACAACAGATGGATGTGGGACAGGCTGGGGGCTCAAAGAAATTATCCAGAAATGAGTCAACATGCCCGTACATATATTAATATTGAGAGCAGTGATGCAAGCGATAATCATTTTTTCCCCTCAAGAAATTAAAGGGAAAGCTCTGGCCAGATCAGACAATCTCACCACAATAACGTATCTAAGAAATCAAGAGGGAACAAGGTCTCCACTCATTGAAAGATATTTCTCCTGTTTTCAGTTGGGCAGAGAAACATCTGAAAGTCTTCATAGCGGTGAATAGTCTGTGAAACCTAAATTCACGGGCAGTTCTAAGTTGGTAAACTGTTGCCCCAGGGGAATAGTCCCTGGCAGACAACATCTTTCTTAAGATAGTTCAGAAATGGGGAAGACCTCAGGTTGACTTGATGGCTTCAGACAAAAACAGGAAGTTGACAGCATTTTGTTCAAGAATGTGTCAAGCGGAAGCCTCTTATTCAGATGCCCTCTCATTCAGATGGGAGTTCCGCCTAGCCTACATCTTTCCTCCATTACCTCTAATACCAATGGTACTCAGAGCGATAAGGCAGTAGTGGCTATCATTACATTTTGGCCACGCACAACATGATTTTCACTACTTGTCAGTATGCTACTGGATCAACCATGGAAGTTGCCAGTGATGACAGATCTTCTAATACAGGGTCCAATATTCCACCTCAAACTGGCTTTGATGGACTAGAGTTTAAGAGGGGCCTGCTACGCAATAGAGGCTTATCCAAGAAAGTTATGAAAACTTTAATGCAAGAAAGAAATTCCTCTACCTTCAAAGTGTACCACAGGATATGGCAGCATTTCAATCATTTGTGCAAACTCTATAATATCGATTATTGGAATTCTTCTACAGCATCAATTTTTGCAAAGAGTGTTTGAACTGGGACTCCTTACCAATTAATTTAAAGTTCAAGGGGCCGATGCAGTAAAAGTTCCCAAAAAATATCGACAGGGCATTTATATCGCTGTTTTTTGGAACGTTGCTATCACGGTATTCAGAAAGTCTTCATTACCTGTCATAGCAAAATTCCCAAAACGAGCGAGTTGCTGCCAGCAAGAGCATCGAGCCTCTGAAAAGGCCTAACCCGGCGATTCATTTCTGCTGCAGAGAGAGCTGCTCAGAGAAAGCCGCCTATCCCAGGGAAAATCTCGCGAGAAAATTATGTTTTTTAACATATATTTATTCCTAGTGTAGATGTGCAGGGGGTCTCCAGAGCCGAACCGCGTTGGTTTAAGGTCTGGGGAGCCCCTGCTTCCTGAGATACAGGCCCCTTTATGGGGTGCCGGTATCTCCTATACATGGAAATATCCCGATCACGTTACGCAGGACATTATCAGTCAATGTGGCTGTGACAGGGTGAAGTCAACCCCTATCAGTTATGCCTGGGAAACATATGTATGAGTGCTTCATCCAGCACTTATAAGGGTTAACTCAGGTGGAAGCTAGCTAATCAGGATGTAAGCTGACACCTGAGAGCCAGCAAGGTAGATAAGGATCTTGTTACTAGCAGTAGCTGCCTCTCTCAGACCAGAGCACATGGACATATGTGCTGCTAGCCAGAAGGATACAGCACACTACTTACTGCAGGCAAAGTAAGATTTGTTTCATTTGTTGCATGACTGCTGAAAAGACTCTTAAGGTTTGGTTATGGTTTAGCCAGCCAGCCTGCTAGATAGGTCTGCTGTGTTAGTCAGTTTTTCTCCCAACGTGGAGGATTTATTTGTTTAAAGGGACAGTGTACCCGCATGTTATGTTGCTGTGGAGAAATAAAGCCACTAAATGTTTTCATTTATCCTGAAACTACACGTGTGGACTGTTCCCTGACCTCGGCTACAGGCCGTCCTGCCACAGGTGGTGTCAGAAGTGGGATGTCGGACGGGCCCTGTATCTGAAGGGCCACACACACACAAAAGAAAAAAAAAATGAAGACAATTTTTTCTCAGTTCCTTGAGCAACAGCTCCAGCTAGTAGAGAAGCAAGCTGAGCGACAGGCCCAGCAAGATGAGCAACAGGCCAGGCGAGAGGAAAAGCTACTCCAATTGCTGGCCGAAGGCCCAGCCCCAGGCAGACCAGGGATTGCAAATAACCCACCGGTGATGCTGCCTAATATGAAGCCAACCGAAGACCCAGAGGCATTTCTCCTCACTTTTGAAAGGGTAGCCACGGCCCATTGCTGGACAGTTGATCGCTGGGTAACGACTCTGGCTCCACTCCTCATAGGGGAAGCTCAGGCAGCCTACCAGGCTCTTCCAGCAGACGAGGCCATGGACTATCAGAAACTAAAGGCTGCTATTCTGGATCGCCTAGGCCTCACTCCATAGACCTACCGACAGCAGTTCCGGACAGTCAAATATACAAACAGAGACAGACCCCGGGTCGTAGCCCACCGCTTAGTAGACTTATGTACCAGGTGGATACAACCGGAAAAACATGACAAGGCAGAGATCCTTGAACAGTTTGTGCTCGAGCAGTTCATACAGATACTGCCCCCCTCCTCCCGCTCCTGGGTAAAAAGACACGCTGCATTTTCCCTGGATTCAGCGGTCCGCTTGGTGGAAAACTTCCTCGGCGATGACACCCAACAGGATAGCTGGGAACGGCTGGTGTAAACACCAGTTGCTTCCAGTGATGCTAGAGGCAGGAGGGCAGACAATCGAGGGGTCTACAACCCACCAGCTCGGGAGATCCAGTCAACCCGATCGGAAGACCCTTTCCCATCTCGGAGGGTTCCTGGTACAAACTCCCGCAGTGACGCCCGTCCCGGGTCCGAGGCCACTGGATCACTCAAGGGAGGCCGCCACCCACAGTATTCCCCGAGAACCTGGACTCCTGTCACCCACCCGGTGGAGAGGATAACCCCACCAACCAGAAGGGAGGATCCCATCCAACAGCAGAGAGGTCCAAACACCGAGCCCCGTTGAGAACTTCCGCTGATGACCGAGGTTGCGGACTCAGGAGATGATGAGATGGACTGTTCATATGGCAGAACCACTGCCACAGCTTGTCTCCGAGGGGACCACAATCCGTGGTTAGTCCCAGCATCTCTGGAGGGGACAAAAGTAAACGCCATGCTGGACTCAGGCTCTGGAAAAACCCTGATCCTAGAGGGCCTAATTCCAAGCAATAGACTATCTTATGACTCTCCTTGGAATATCGAGTGTATCCATGGGGATACAAAGAGATACATGACGGCGAACGATCTACTGTGTATCCAGGATCAAGAGGCTAGCCTAGTAGTGGGAGTTGCTCCCTGGCTACCTGCTCCTGTTCTACTTGGCCGAGACTGGCCCTACCTTGAAACATTGTTGGCTCTTACTCCTACGGAGCCTACTTCTCTGGTACCGGAGAAGCCCGGAGGCTTGTTCCCTTTTTCCCCAGAGATTTTCCCCCGTAGACACCATGTCCCAAAGACATGTAAACAGAGACGTGCAGAAAAAGAGGACTGGTTAAGAAAGGCTGGGACTCTTGGTAACATTAGTCAGCCCAAAGGACTGCAGGTCATGGCCGGGGATGACCAGGGTGGGGAACAGATAGATACGGGAATGTTGCCAGACCTGGATCTTCCTGACTTCCGTCAGAGGCAGAGGGAGGACACAGCACTGGCTAGACAATATGAGAAGGTGGTACAGGTCAACAACAAGATAATGGATGAACAAGGGGTAAAAGTGTTTCCACATTTTGAACTGTTGAATGACATCCTATATCGGGTGAATAAGGTTACACAAACAGGGGAGGTCATTCGACAGATGCTAGTCCCTAAAGGGTTAAATAAACAGTGTTCACCCTAGCCCATACTCTCCCATGGGGTGGTCATTTGGGCAGAGATAAGACCACGGACCGCATCTCATCCCGGTTTTACTGGCCAGGCATACATGGTGACATCATGAAACTATGTGAGACATGTCCTGAATGCCAGTTAACTAGCCAAAAAGGACAGAAGCCGGCTCCCTTGGTTCCTCTGCCCTTGGTAGCCGTCCCATTCGAGAGAATTGGGGTAGATCTGGTTGGACCTTTAGAACCCTCTGCGAAGGGACATAAATTTATACTCGTTGTTGTAGATTATGCCACCAGATATCCTGAGGCCTTCCCTCTGAGATCAGCCACTGCTAAACAGGTTGCTCACAGGCTGTTAGAACTGTTCTCTAGGGTAGGACTTCCCCAAGTAATGTTAACTGACCAGGGAACAAATTTCATGGCAAAGTTAATGCAGGATGTCCTGAAGTTATTGGAGGTAAAATCCGTCCGGACCTCGGTCTACCATCCTCAGACTGATGGATTGGTAGAGAGGTTTAACCGTACTTTAAAAACCATGCTTAGGAAGTTTGTGGACACTGAAAAGCGAGCTTGGGATGAACTTCTCCCTTTCCTGTTGTTTGCGGTACGAGAAGTTCCCCAATCATCCACAGGCTTCTCCCCGTTTGAGCTCCTATATGGACGCCAACCTCTGGGTATTCTCGACCTACTGAAGGAATCCTGGGAGGAGGAGCCCTCCCCCTCCAAGAATACCCTTCAGTATGTCATAGACCTTAGAAACCGCCTAGACATGATAGGTCGGTTTGCTAAGGAAAACCTCAAATCTGCTCAAGAACGTCAAGAGAGGCAGTACAACCAAAATGCTCGCTTGAGGGTCTTCCAACCTGGGGACCAAGTGATGCTACTACTACCGACATCAGAGAGTAAACTCCTTGCGAAGTGGCAGGGACCTTTCAAAGTTCTCCACCGCACTGGGGAGGTGAACTATGAGATCTCTCAACCAGGTTCCAGGAAGGGTAAACAAATTTACCACGTGAACCTCCTGAAACCCTGGAAAACGATGAGATCGCTGTTCATTCACCCTCGGGAAGGAGAGACGGATTTGGGTCCACAGCTTCCAAAGGGTAGTACGTACAATGACCATCAGGTTCCCATGGGAGGGCAGTTAACAACGGAACAAAGGTCAGACCTACTAGATGTATGTGACCAGTTCCCAGATGTTTTTTCTGAGCTGCCAGGGCAGACTGATTTAGTGTCCCATAGGATTGAGACAGAACCTGGCGTAAAAGTACGGTCCCGTCCCTATAGATTGCCAGAGGGCCGAAAAGACCTGGTAGAGAGGGAGATAATAGACATGTTGGAATTGGGCGTTATCGTGGAGTCCCACAGCGAATGGTGTAGCCCTATCGTGTTAGTCCCTAAACCAGATGGGAAGGTGAGGTTTTGCGTCGATCTGCGAAAGGTAAATGCTGTATCCAGATTTGATGCATACCCAATGCCTAGGGTGGATGAATTGCTTGAATTGCTTGGTAAAGCAGAGTATATCTCCACCCTAGATCTCACGAAAGGATATTGGCAGATACCACTAGCGGAAGAATCCAAATGCAAAACTGCCTTCGCCACCCCTCTCGGGTTATACCAATTCGTCACTATGCCATTTGGGTTACATGGGGCTCCAGCCACGTTCCAAAGGTTAATGGACAATGTACTACGACCCCATAGGGCATATGCCGCGGCCTACTTGGATGACATTGTCATCTATAGCAGACACTGGCAGTCTCATATAAAAAGGTTAAGGGCAGTCCTAACATCCTTAAGAGAAGCAGGGCTCACTGCAAATCCCAAAAAATGTGCCCTGGGTAAATCCACTACAAAGTACTTGGGCTATGCCGTTGGGGGAGGGATAGTAAGGCCACTAGCTAGCAAGGTGGCCGCCATAAAGGAAGTCCCCACCCCACAGACAAAGACAGGTCCGCTCCCTTTTGAGGTTAGCAGGGTATTACCGGCGGTTTATCCCCAATTTTTCAGAAATATCTGCACCCCTAACAGATCTGACAAAAAAGAGTGCCCGACCCAAGTTAAATGGTCTTGGGAGTGCCAAGACGCCTTTGACATGCTAAAAAAGTGCCTGTCAGAGGGCACCGCTCTTCGGAGCCCAGATTTTAAAGAGCCCTTCATCATCCAGACGGACGCCTCAGAGGTAGGACTGGGAGCAGTGCTGTCTCAGCAATTTGATGGTGTTGCACACCCCATACTGTTCATCAACCGGAAGCTGTTCCCAAGGGAAGTGAGGTATTCCGTTATTGAGAAGGAGTGCCTCGCTGTAAAATGGGCAATTGAGGCCTTGAGACATTATATCGTCGGAGTACACTTCACCCTGGTCACTGACCATGCGCCCTTGAAGTGGTTAAACACCATGAAGGACACAAATCCAAGGTTGACCAGGTGGTATATGGCCCTCCAACCCTTCTCTTTTGATATTCAGCATAGACCTGGAAAGGACCATGGAAATGCTGATTTTTTTGTCAAGAGAAGGAGTGGAGGGTCGGGCTTCAGCCGTGTGGGACCTTAGCCACACACAAACAGGGATGGTATGTGACAGGGTGAAGTCAACCCCTATCAGTTATGCCTGGGAAACATATGTCTGAGTGCTTCATCCAGCACTCATAAGGGTTCATTCAGGTGGAAGCTAGCTAATCAGGATGTAAGCAGACACCTGAGAGTCAGCAAGGTAGATAAGGATCTTGTTACTAGCAGTAGCTGCCTCTCTCAGACCAAAGCACATGGACATATGTGCTGCTAGCCAGAAAGATACAGCACACTACTTACTGCAGGCAAAGTAAGATTTGTTTCATTTGTTGCATGACTGCTGAAAAGACTCTTAAGGTTTGGTTATGGTTTAGCCAGCCAGCCTGCTAGATAGGTCTGCTGTGTTAGTCAGTTTTTCTCCCAACGTGGAGCAGGATTTATTTGTTTAAAGGGACAGTGTACCCGCATGTTATGTTGCTGTGGAGAAATAAAGCCACTGAACATTTTCATTTATCCTGAAACTACACGTGTGGACTGTTCCCTGACCTCGGCTACAGGCCGTCCTGCCACAGTGGCAAAAACAAAAAACATAATATACATCCAATGTCAAAACCTGTTAAAAAAATACATTTACAAACATGCAATATTTTACTTACCATTAGAAGCGCTGGCCCTCCGACTCCCGGGGAAACAGGAAGCCACGCTCATTTGCCACACTCAGTAGCACTCCTTAATACACACACACACACACACACTTTGGAGTTTGAGCTTACTGGGAAAGTGTGTGTTAATATAAATTCATTAGTGTTTGTATCAGTATGTTGTATGACATATGTTCACCCAACCTATTTGGTACTGCTTGAGCATGACCCTTTGGTGCCCACTGTTATGGATAGAAAATTGTTTCACAATCTTACTGTAATTTTCTTTTCCTGAGTAATGTTCCATGGCAGTGGGCACCAATCGGCCGACTCTAAAGTTAAAGATACAGCATTAACATGAATGTTATATACTGTATTTCAGCTAAGAACTACAAGACTGCATTACCTTTGAGGAGGAGGTGTATCCAGATTTAGGGCCTCCTACAGGTGCAAGTTTTCAATCAGTCCTAGCCCAGCTGGAAGATGGGACGTACCCCTTTGGTGCCCACTACCATTATTACTCAGGAAAAGAAAATGACGGTAAGATTATGGAACAATTTTCTATTTTTCAGCCTTGATAACTCCCAATACGAAAAAAAAATCAACATTCATTTGGCAGAATGTAGCCCCCAATATTCCATTTTTTTGCACACAGGGACTTGGTAAATCATAACTCACATGCACATGTGAATCTGAAGCGTGACTATACACAAGAGACATACCCACCATTCATTTATTGTCAGGTAACATTGCAAATAGCTGTCCAGTAACCAACTGAATCGTTTTGATCCGAATTTGTATCACATGCAGTAAATGTCATTTTGGTTAGTGTATGAAAGCTGTGTGTGACCACACTTCCAATTCCTTCCCTTCTTCCACACTCCTCCTCTCCCCCTCATGCCCCCTTTATTCTACAGCCCTGCCTGCAATCAGCTAAGGCTAACCATTGGTTCCATTCCCAGGACATCCTCCTATGCTCCTCCTCTTTGCCCCGTACTCTGATTATATAAGCACAGAGGTTTCTTCTTCTCACAGATCAGCACAATCACAAGACAGACAAGCTTCAAAGCTCCTGATCTAATCACGTTATTCAGTGCTAGCTGTGATGTGGTGCAGGTTTCCTGGGCATCCCATGGCTTGGCTCTGCTTGCTGATGGTCCTCTTGGTGCCCTGCTCTCTGTCTTCCTCCTCTGATGTCCCTGACTTTGATCCACCTCTCTATAATATAAGCCTGGACTTGCCACCTCAGCAGCGCTGGGAGCCAGTGCTGAAGCATTACAACAGCACTTACCTGCGAGAACTTTTGACTTCTATCATTAAGTAAGTGTTGTAACTATGTACATACAGCTGTAACATGACCAACTGCATGACTTTATATTTTCTTTGCATCAGCATCCTTACATATTGATATTAAACTATGTGTTAATGTAATATTTCTATGTCACATCTTTATTTCGCTTACTGTACTGCAGAATGTATTTGGCACGTTATAAATCAAATGGTAATAACAAGAGACATTCTTTCCCCATTACAGATGTTGCTTTTAATTTTCCTTTTTATTTTCAAGTAAGCAGCTATTATAACTCACTTCAAGATACATATAATTTGATCATCTGTAATTGAATAAATCATTTGTGTGTGTTTGTGTATGCGTGTACACATAGTATAATTTGTAATAGTTTAACACATTTTCTTAGTATCAATAATAAAATTGAATCTTGGTTATTTAATGGGGCTGTTACTAAACAAGTAATTCGAACTTAATAATCTATGGCTTAATGAAACGGAAGTAGATTTTCTAACCATGAAGAATCCAAGAAGTCCAGTAATCTATTTATTACCTAAAATACACAAGGGTTTACATAACCCGACAGGAAGACCGATCATTTCTACCACAAACTCTATCAATCAGCCTCTAGCAATATATGTAGACATGTTTTTACAACCATTGGTAACATAAAGTAGATCATATATCAGAGATACATTTGATTTCCTTGATAAAATATGATCCATACCATTGGACGGAAAATATGTTTTATTATTAACACTGGATGTTACTAATCTCTATACAATAATCCCCCATAAGGATGGCCTGAATGTCATTAGACAAGAACTAGAGGAAGTACATCAAAATAATCCCACAGTTATACTATATTATGCTATTGCTCCATTTCATTCTTTATAAAAACTTCTTTAAATTTGAAAACACATTTTACTTACAAACGACAGAACCAGTGATGGGAAGTAATGTGGCCAATAACACACATATAATTCACACCGCTCACCAGAAATAAATTGAAAGAGTAGATTGGTTTTGATGGTGTCTTATTGCCAAGATTGACAATGGGTGCCACCTGTGTGCTGAGTTGATGTATTTTCAAGGTTGATAATATACATATAAAGATATAATATACATTGATAAAGCCAAGGCATCAACTTGTAGCATATCAAATTAGTGTAGCAAATAGTATAGCATAAATATAACACAATGTGATACTGGAAGACTTATGCAGGGTATGTTGCAGTTACTTACAGTTCTATCAATTAAGAGCTAATCAGCATCCTTAATAGTGGACACCAGGACACCGTCCATCATCTGTCCTTATTACTGCTTATTTTTAAACATACACACTACAATTAATTATTGAGCAAGTGTAGACATATATTATTTTATAACCATTAAATATTGTGTTTTAATTGCCTTGGTGTGCACTACTAGTGTGCTTCTTTTGGAGGTCAATTGGTTATTCCAGTTATCCTCCACCTTGATAATACTGTACATCAACTCAGCACACAGGTAGCATTCCTCTCCCATGGGCCAGCATGTGAGTCTTAATTTGTTGCGGTTTCCAGGTGCAGCCTGGAAACCGTTGGAGCATGTGCCAGAGGGGGGTGGACTCACTGGAGTGGTGCTGCCCAGTTACCGGGGCTTGGGAGTGGGACCCTCCCCTGGTATAAAACATGGCATCCTTCCAAATTGAGTCTGTTCTCTGTGTGCTTCCCAGTAGCCTGCTCCTTAGGGAGTAGATTAGATTCTACCTTACCCCATCAGGGGGTGAGGGGTGAGGACTAGACCAGGGGCCTCACGCTCCTGGGGGCCTAGTCAAGGAGAATGTGCGAGCCAGGCTCTGACCATTGATGCATGATGCATGATGCAAGCTGCATGGGATATGTCCTGTAAACATCGGTGGGATTGTACCTCTCTTGCATGCGAGTAATATGGAGAAGGTCCAGCAATAAACCTGTTGTACTGTTCCTGGTCTATGGCTGAGTTACTGAAAAGGTTCCTGTAGGGATGAAACCCTGTCTTTGGCAGAGTCCTGCAGGACGGAGGCACTGCACCATCCCGAAAGTCTGTCCTGTTGTCTACTCCCTATACCAATGCAGAGACTCAGTCTCAGAATCATAACAGTACCAAAACCAACAGATCACCCTTAAGGGGGGGGGGTGTTACATATAGAGGGGGCACAGTGTGTGTGTGTATAGACGGGGGGTTGCAATGTTTGTGTGTATGTATAGAAGGGGGCTGCAGTGTGTGTGTGTATAGACAGGGCGGCAGTGTGTGTGTGTATAGAAGGGGTCTGCAGGGTATGTGTGTGTGTGTGTATAGACAGGGCTGCAGTGTGTGTATAGGAGGAGGCTGCAGTGTGTGTGTATACAGTAGATGTGGTCTGCAATGCCTGTGTGTGTTTGTGTATAGAGGGGGGCTGAAATGTTTGTGTGTGTATAGAGGAGGGCTGAAATGTTTGTGCATATATAGAGGGTGGGGCTGCACTGTCTGTGTCTGTGTGCGTGTGCGTGTGCGTGTGCGTGTGCGTGTGCGTGTGCGTGTGTATATATAGAGTGGGCCTAGCATCACGAAGAGCCAGTGGGCATCCAGCTGCCAGAGCCTGGTGTGGGCGCCCTAAAGGCAACCTCAAAAAATAAAAAAAAGATATTACTAGGGGAGGGCTTCCCATGGCCTACCCTCACCTTGAAAGGACAGACGATACTGACTAAAAGGGGGGGCGGGGGAATGTCTTGTTATATCCTGGTCCATACTTAACGGTCCGACGCTAAGTTGAAGGGGAGGAGGTCAAATGTTATCATTGAGACCGCACAAGAAAATGAACCTCTATGAAGAAGAAAAATGAGTAGCGCTAAGTTTTACCGGCACAGTTTAACCTTCGTGTATGTGTATTATTTTACATGTGGCTTAGCCTTTGGACTCCTGGTGCTGATCAATCCAATTGGCATCCTGCACATTAGACTCTTTAACGTCAGATGCTGGCAAAAAGAATCACTGCACAACAGGATATCTTGCCACAAAAGTGATGTCCGCTGTCTTTATTCACATAACTTCATGCAGAGAAAAGTGCGCTGTCATGTACAGGCAAAGTATTAGTCAAGTTGTGGATCCATGTAATTTGCTAGAGATTCCATCATAATACATAGATTAGCCACTTTTTTTATTAGTTACGAACCGTGTACAGCTACTGGTGAAAATTTTGAGTAACACATAATTAAAGAGGACCTGAAATAACTATAATTCAAGCAGGGAATGTATGACTTTTCACCTAATTGTTACTGTTTATTGTTATATTTATTACTCCTCTATTTACTGTTACATTCATTATCCCCTGTCACATATGGCACACTTGTGAGCATGTGTCTTGTATATGTGACAAGGATTAATACACACAGCTATCAATTGGATCCATTTTCACTACCGCAGGGTCCCTCTAATGAGTAATATCTCCCCCCTATCCACCACAATATATTTCTTATATTGCTTCCACCGCCAAAGAGATATCAAAACGCACTTGCAGAATCTTTGGTCCCTTTGTTTACTAAGAATTTTTTTTTTAATATCTTACCTTTCTAGTGGCAGCACATAGATATGATTGCAATAAAGTAATGGATAAATATTAACTAATTTGAAGTAGCTTGCCCAGGAGAAAGGGGAGTTGGCTAGAGTAGCTGTGTGAATTAACCCTGGTTGCAAACATAAGTCATGTTCTCACCAGTGTGCTGTTCGTGACTGTTGGTATATAGAGATGGATTGAGGGGAGATATTGTTAATTGGAGGGACCTTTGCGGAAGGTGAAAAGTGGGTCAGCTAATGAGCTGTATTAACCCTTGTCCCATATGCAGGTCATGTGTTCACAGGTGTGCTGTACGGGACAGCCAATAATGACAAATTTGCCGGTGCCCATGCCCAATAGCAGCTTTATTGTATTAGTTAAGTAATCTAAGTGTTTGTACCTTGTGTTTTGCAGCCAATTAGTACCAAAATGGGCCCTTGCCGTAATCTGTCCACTGGCAGAGATGGATTTAGAATCTGTTGTACGTGAGCCCTATGCTGGAGAGATCAGAGGATTATCCAGAGGACTGGGTATGTGCGCTGCGGACGTTCTCATCTTAAACCTTGCTTATGAAGCTGCTGCGTAAGTACAAAAAAAATATATGTGTTTTTATGTTCACCTGGTCCTGTGAGATTATATTAACAGATAATTACTGCATGTACTATAAAAACGGTATTTAAAGCAACAATCCTGACGAATTTTCAAAATGTATTTACTGTTATATCATTTGTGCCAAGGGTTGCTCCTAAACTAAACCATGTTTTTTTGGTGGGGCCCCCACTCCCCAAGATACTGAATACTCGTAAAAGAAAAGAATATTGAAGAACTGTACATACCTCTCAAAAAACTCTATAATAACTTCAATCCACAATAATATATAAATAAACCTTAACAATCCGTTCTTGTGCACATAACTTATATAATAATAATTAGGAGGTATTAAGAATGCTCCAATCCTTTTTTCTTTTTTTTCTCGGAGCTGTATATATCACAGTATATTTATATTGCTTGCACAAGTTTTGTTTAACTTTTGCAAGGTACTGTTTTAGATGGGGCATAGGTATCTTATACAGAAGATATCAATGAAACAGTATAGTAAATTGCGTGTGTCAATGATCAATATAGTGTAACTGCTGTCGATTGTGTGGCTAAAATCCACCAATAGATAATGAATGTAACAATTTCTACCTTTTTTTTTTTTTACCCCAGCAATTTATTAGTCATATAATCCAAAATATTTTAGGTCATGTTAATCTTTTCTGCTATAGAAACCTGCATCACATTTGATAAACATTTCTTAGATCTGATGCACACACTAAGGGAAAATAAATTAAACATTAGGCCACAGCTTAAAGTTATCTGCTCTCCAAACAGCCTGTTTGCACTGTGTAGACAAATAATGTTAAGCAGTTTGCAAAAGTAATAAGTGTATTTTCATTTATTTTTTTTTACAAAAAAGATTTTGTACCAGCATTATAGCTCAAGATGAAAATGGAAATATTTACCATGGAAGAAACATGGATTACCACTTCGGTGAAACATTAAGAAAAATTACCTTGGATTTGAATTTTGTAAAAGATGGGCAGGTATAGTACATCAACCAACATGTCCTATTTAAAAGGGAGTCTAGATGCTGGCTTACTGAAATTAATTGGCATGGAAATTGGTTTATAGCTTAGCACCAGTAAATATGGCACAAACCCCATTATTTCAAGCTTCATACTGTACGTATCTTTACCTATGTCACTAGAATAGTCTTTTTTTTAACACTTTATATGATTAGTTAACCTGAGTGCCGAAGACATTTTGCCGTTTTTGGTGCTAGCGACGATAATATTCCTCCGAAAAAGTCATAAAAAATAATATAGACTTAGTTTTGTTGGAACCTGTAGGTTATAATTCTCTGTGGTTTAATTTATTTAACATATTTTATTAATGCAAATCTTGTGTAAAACTAGGATTAACTACTCATATTGAAGTGGCGTAAACCTATCTCTGTAATACTTTCACACAGGCTCTGCCCCAGCAGCAGCCAAATTAAATGCCCATGGGGGATACAACCATACCCGAAAGAGATTGTTGTGGTATTTTTTTCTTTTTTTTAAAGGGAGAGGGGAGGTGTCAACTCATCCAAGATTGAAAGACAAACCTCCCCATGTCAATTTTTCTCTAAACTGCCCGGTTTCTAGGAAACCTCCCCAAATGCACATTCATCAACCCCCACAGGCGGCTGCTGCTGCAATAAACAAACAGGCACCAGAGATTTCACAGAGGGAATTTACCCGACACCCAGCGGCGGATTAAAAAAACGCCGCCCCATGGCACTTACATGTGTCCTGCCGCCTCCTTTCTGACGCTCTCTATATCCTTTAGAATCCCAGCGGCAAATAACACCGCGGACGTCATCCAAGTGATGGCGCACTGCGTCGCGTTGCCATAGTAATGCGACGCTGTGCGGCATCACGTTGGGATGTCCGCGGTGTCATTTGATGCTGGGTTTCCAAAGGAGATAGAGGGTGGCAGCAAGGAGGCGGCAGGACAGATGTAAGTGCTTTCCCATCAGGTCCGATAGGCCCGAGAGTGCAGCAAATGCATATGGGGGCAGAGATTTTTGCCATACCCAAATTTTGCCGCCCTAGGCCCGGGCCTAATGGGAAACCCGCTACTGCCGACCCAGTATCTAAAGGCTGATGTCCCCGCTTTAGTTTTAAAAAACCCTCTCTGGCCTTTAGATATTTTGGGAGATACTAGAGAGGTCTTCATCTTATAATATAATGGTTATCTTATTTATTTATTTATAAAATGTTTTACCAGGAATTAATACATTGAGAGTTACCTCTCGTTTTTAAGTATGTCCTGGGAACAGTTATAATAGTACATGGTTACATTAAACGAACAGAGGTTATACAGTCAATTCACAGACATGTCATTAACAGTTAGAGTTGGAAAATTGGGGGCAGTGGATAAATGGGTTGGAGAGTTTCGAATTGTATTACAGCAATTTTAACACCAACAAACATCAGCGAATGGCAGCAAACAGCACACACCCTTTGGCTGCCCTTCAGCTGCACCAAACGCTGTGTGCCTTTGGGGCGATGCAGATGTAGACTGAAGGGATTTAGAATGAATGCCGCTGTGATTTCAGAGTCCATATGTCCTCCAGGGCAGTAGCATTCCAGAGGGTGGGGCTGACGAAACACAGCAGGAAGCAAACGCAGAAATTAACCCTTAGCATGCTAGTTGTGTGCAGAGGGGAGCAGCTCTTGGGAAACCCCATCAAGCGTCTGCCTTTGAGGTGACGCTGATGTAGACTTAAGGGGTTCAGAAACTTATGCACCATGACAGCGTGACTATTAGGGCTGGAATCCCTATGTCAGGCAGCACTCAAGGGGTTAATAGCATTCCTGTTGCAGGATGAGTCTCATATACAAGAAGCACTGTTTCGTATTTTTATTTAAAATCTTTACGCTTCCTGTTGGCCTGAGATTTGGCAGCTTGAAGGTACTGTATGTACAGATATCTTTAGGTGTATATCTCCATCCATGTACATTGCGCTTTACAGCAGTAATACATGTGAGCTAATATTTAACCCTCCCTGCCAAGCTCTCAGGGAGTTTATATCGATGTCTGTGTTAGTCCTGCTAAGGATACATTACCTTAGTCGGGGTGCAGGCTGTGTGTTGGTATACAATGATGGGCGCCAGAAACTTTATTAATTCAAAACAGCAGTTTATTATCTGGCATGTAAAGTCTCACATGTAAGGTCCTTTTGTATTTCCAGGCACATGTATTTGTCTTACGCTGTTTGCATGGCTTCCAGAGCTGAACCACATCTTGGCCGATTAGGAAGGTGCTGAGGCTTAGTATGGCATGGTCTGTTCATAGAATCCCTCTGCTATGTTGCGCTAGTATTGCTCCCTATCCATAGACCCCCTGGCAGACCTAGAACTACTCATTGCGTTGCTTTCTGGGTGAAAGCCAGTATGGGAACATCCGGTGGGGTGGGCCCCACTATACAATGCATAGGGGCTGCGGCTTGTGAAGCTCCCTCTATGTCTCTCATAGTATCTTGGGAGTAATGCCAGACCATCTTGGGAGCACTCAAACTACACAGGGTACTCTTCCTAATTGAAAACAATAAAAGGGATGGGGAAGCTATCCTATACTAAGAGGTTTACATAACTATTCACAATGAGATCTCCTTCAGTTCCTCCTGGGATTTGCTCATCCAGAAAAAAAAAAACCCTCCCCCCCATTCCCCCTATATTGATAGCCTAGCATGATGTCACTGTATCCAGGCAGAAAAGGGACGGGGTTAACTTCTGCAGAATCACCAGCACCATATCATACAGAAGGGGTGTTACTCAGTGTGAGCCCACACAGTTAACCCCTTACGGCCCTAGTAATCCTAAATGGGGTGTGACGGTCAGCTGTCATGGAGAGGTCTGATCATACCGGAGCGCCAGACTGTCGAATCACAAAACACAGGGTCACCCGTATACTGAGTCTATCCAGACTCTTCCCGCTGGGCACGTGCCTCAGTCCTACTGACCGCAAGGTATTCGCTCTGGCTAAGGCAAAAAGGTGCCCAAAAAAAATCCACTAACATCCATGGCCTTACTTTGCCAGGATGGTAGCCTCATCCCACAGAACAATTAGAGGGCCCACTAAAAGAGCCATGCTCCTATACCCGGGATACCCTCCATCCAATCCTGGGAACACTGACCCAGACTAAACCCTAGGAATCCTAGCCTGACATTGTTAGGAGGGTAGCTACCACCCAGAATGACTATGGGCCCCAACCTAAGAGTCACACTCCTCTGCCTGGTACACAGATTACACAACCTTACCCTGATACCCGTTGGGTCTGGGGACAAAGGGACCTAAATTAATGCAGAGGGTCCCCAGGCTTCCCAGAACACACAAAACAATTCCACAATGCCTGCACGCAGATCACAATGATTTTCCACTTGACCTAGAGAATTCCAGAGCTCCCAGCAAGTTACTGAATTACAAGGCACATACAGCAACAACCCCAGCCTGAACTCACTAGTGGGTAGCGTCTGAGCAAATATCCCAGTATACCGTAGGTCACAAGTTACACAAACATGTGGGCTCACACTCAGTCACGACAATTAAGCGATTGAACAAGGGTTTAATCTAGTGGGGGCAGTACACAAATATAGCATACAGTCAGTATCAGTAAAGTAAAGGGGAGGGTGTTATAAATGACAGAGTTTTACTCTGAAACTTACAAGGGGTCAGTTTCACCTGGGGAAGCAGGAATACAGTCTCTGGGATGATGCAGGGCAGTGAGGTAACTGTGCATGCCACCATGAGAGCTCACTGAGGAAAAGAAGGGATCCAGCGCTCCACGGATTTCTGAATAAGAAAGATTTATTGTGCCACACAACGTTTCGACCTCATGGTCTTTATCAAGTGACTAGGCATACATAAGTCAGGATCTACCCAGTATATATATATCCATGACCATTACCCATATACAGGTGAATAACAAGTGAATTACAAGTGAAAAAACAAGTGAACATTATCCCCAGCTGACCCCAATTTGCCTCCCCTGATCAGTCCGGTCAGCTGGGGGTAATGTTCACTTGTTTTTTCACTTGTAATTCACTTGTTATTCACCTGTATATGGGTAATGGTCATGGATATATATATACTGGGTAGATCCTGACTTATGTATGCCTAGTCACTTGATAAATACCATGAGGTCGAAACGTTGTGTGGCACAATAAATCTTTCTTATTCAGAAATCCGTGGAGCGCTGGATCCCTTCTTTTCCTCGGTGTATTTTGGAGTTTATGGCAGGTACTTCCTTGAACCAGCAGCACCGGTAAATTGTATGCATTTTCTTTTTTTGTGGAGTGCAGCCTTAACCCCTCTAACCATGAGAGCTCATAGCATCTAAAATGTCTTCCCCCAGAGAGTCTCAACAAACAGGCTGACCTCATAGTCCTGCTCCAGGGCCAATCATTTGGAGGGGGCGGGGCTTGTGGTGAGTCAATCATAAGGGCTAGATTAACAACTCTCTCCCTGGCACAACAACCCAGCCCCTGCACAGGGAGAGGGAGGGGGTGTGGGGGAAGGAGGTATGGGATGTGCTGGGGTCTGAGAGAGGTGCTGGGATCTGAGAGAGGTGCTGGGGTCTGGGAGGGGGCTGGGGCAGCCCCCTCCATCACAGGGGGGCTACAAATATAACATAATGAGAATAAGCAATTCAGACATAAAATTAACAATAGGAACAGGAGTCCCAGCCCCGAAGAGCATAGAATGTAAGTGGGAAGAATGTACAGAGACAGTAGGGGAGTGTTCTGGTAAGTGTATCTGCAAGGGGTCAATGTCAGTCCATATGGGGTGTATAGTATAAGCCAGCGTAGCTACTATATGCTCCATTAAAGAGGTGTGGTTTAAGAAAGATCTTAAAGGTGGAGAGAGAGGGTGCCGTCACATATTCAGGGAAAGGGCATTCCAGAGGCATGGGGCAGTCAGTGAGAAAGGTTTTATGCGAGAGAGGGCTTTAAATACAAAAGGGGTAGACAGAAGAGTCAGGCATGTGGATAGTGACTGAGATGACTGAAAGTGAGGAGGAAAATTTTGTAAGTGATACAGGATTTAATAGGAAGCCAGGAGACGGATTTCAGCAGGAGAGACGCTGAGACAGATTTTGGAAAGAGTAAAGTGATTCTAGCAGCAGCGTTAAGGTTTATAATGTAGGGGTGACAAGGGAGAGGCCGGCCAGTAGAAGGTTACAATAGTCGAGATACATTTGTGATACCTGATACCTAATACCTGTTAGTGGAATGCAACATTGCCACAATTAAGATATTATATGAAATGAATTTGCTATAAATCTGTTTTTTTTTTTTTAAAGAATGCCCTATGGATGGCTGTGAACCCAAAGTGGAAATGTCATTATAAGAGTACCAGTAGGAAAGCATTACATCTCAGCAGTTGAGCAGCAAATTTTACATATATTTTATGGTTTTTAATACCCTGAAGTTTTGGTGTATCATTTTATTTCCATAATGTATTTAAAACAAGCACATTATGTCGGTAAAAGACCATTATGAGCCATACTTACTAAGCGGTGCAGCTAGGTAAATATGTAATATTTAAAGGTGTAACTTCCCCCAAAATGGACTATATAAAAGGGATCTCCTTGTGTTGCTATTTAAAGCAACACAACCTTAGTTTTTTCTTATGTACCTATTTTTAAATGTATTTAAAAAGATACAGATCCTGCAATAGAGTTCCCATGGCATCTCTCTCTTTTTAGTCTCACTTTCTCCTCGCTACCTTACAGCACAGAACTGTTTTCCATGCAGACATGAAAGGGTCTGACCAATATCCTAATCTTCTAAAACAAGGTTCTTTGAAAAACACAGTTTAAAAAAATCCATAAGCAGGGAAATAACTAGAGGTGGAAAAAATAACACTATATTGTACAATATTGTAAACATATCTAAAAAAATTAAATAAATAAACATGCAGGGGAAATAACTCATTTGATCGATCACTAAAAATGTACCTTCTCTGAGCTCAGACAAAGCAGGATATTGCCAGTATACAGTAAAATCTTCATAGTTGGGTTTATCAGTATACTTGTTATCACTCAGAAGGTATTGGAAGAAAGGGACAGGTTTTATTTGTGGTTTAAAATTCCTCATATCATCGAATTATTACAAGCTCATGAAGTGCACTCATCTCCTTAATGCACATTGTTGCACTCTTTAAAAAGCATTATGCAGAGAAAACATCCTAAAATGGGCCATGCTTGTATGTTTAATTGCTGTCATGTCCCTTCCCATTTCAGATCGCATATACAGGTACCGCCTTCATGGGTTATGTAGGGCTTTGGACTGGACAAAGCCCATACAAATTTACGGTCTCTGGTAACCAAAGAGGTACATGTTTAATTATGTGTGTTGATTGCAATATTGGAATTGACAGATTTCACATTCACTGTAGCAAATGGAATTAATTGAAATAGCTGCCCTACAGTGTGTGTGTGTGTGTGTGTGTGTGTGTGTGTGTGTGTGTGTGTGTGTGTGTGTGTGTGTGTGTGTGTGTGTGTGTGTGTGTGTGTGTGTGTGTGTGTGTGTGTGTGTGTGTGTGTGAGTGTGACACCATTTCAACAGTCTATGGGGCCTATGCTAGAATCCTTCATAATCTACTTATCGGGCTTTTTAGCAGTTTCAGCCAAAAATAGCTACAGCGATTCAGAAAGCCTCGATAAGTGGGCGGCGAAAGCATTAATCGACATTTTTGGCTCTCGTCCAAAACACATCGCCAGGTGTGCCGCGATAAGCCCCTTATCGGCAGTTTTGAAATTCGTGCAATTCTAGTAGCCTCGATTAGGTTATTGAGGCTCTAGAATGGCAATTGCCTTCCAAATTCCTTTCGCCAGTAAAAGTTGGCGTGAAGCTGTTGGAAGCTGGTGAGAAGACATCGGATTGATGCCATGGGTCTCTTGATCTGATAGACATTAATACCAGCACCGGTGACTAACGACATCAATCCAGTGCAATATAAATGCATCTAAAGGCAACTTCATTACCTTAGCGGCTAACGGCTAAGTGAATGAAGGGTTAACTACCGGTGCCATGTTTATTGTTGTAACGGGTATTCCCCCACCCAATAGCAGATATAGTTTGAGTGCGGAGAACCTACAGTTACCAGGTGTGGTGCTTTACCTGTTAGGCTCACAGGAGGGCTGAGATTCTGCCACAGGGAACCTGGGGCAAGTATATTATGAGTAACCCTGTACTCGGTGCAGCGCCTCCACGAGTAACCCTGTACTCGGTGCAGCGCCTCCACCTGCGATGGTTCCCAGCAGAGCGGGGATTGTTCCTCGCAGGACACATACAAATACTCAGCACACCGTATGTTATAATAACCAATACCTTTACTTGTGATCATAGGAACCATATACTGTCGCTGCCGAGCTGAGTCTAACACTCACCCGGTCTCGGCAGATTTCCAGCTGGCGCCGAATTGTCACGCGCGCGCGCCAGAGCCTCGGAGGATCGGTCCTCCGATCGGTGCATCCCCCTCCCATCTCCGGGTCCACCGGGTCCCCTGGGCCCCCCACCGCCATCCCCCACATGTCAAGCAACCAGGGCTCCCTTCGGGGAGCCCTGGGCACGCGCGCCATGCACGCATGCACCCGATGAAGCGTGACCGCGCATCGGTGACGCATGGCACGCCGAGGGGAAAAAAACGGGTCTTCACGTGGCTTGCGGTCTCCAGCCGCTTTAGACTCAGCGGCGCCGCCACTGTAACATCAACAGAACAACAGGTGTCCCTCTCTAGAGGAGACACTGACTACGGTGTCTCGCCGGACGCTCCCCCGTACACCGGGTGATCCCACCCGTGTCCAATAATCCCCACACAATGTCCCGCACTCTTACAGAGAGAGGATATGGGTGACTGCGCAGTCACTAGTGAAGCTAATAGGATCGTTGGTGCACTTGTTGATAAGGATTACCTGCCGAGCACTCCAGTGCTCGGGCCTGCAACTGGCTTCACAAAGGATCCGATGAGAGAAGAACACCGGAACCACCATCCAGGACGATCCCACGTGGAAAGCCTCTGCAGCGGCAGCGGAGGTCTGAGCCCAAACCTCTGGATGGAAACGCAGCATCTGCTGAGTCCCTAACTGACTCTGTGAACTAAGGTGATGCTCGCTGCTACTATAGGCCATCCCTAGCAACCTTAAGTGTCTTCCGGGGAAATTCATAGGGGCCTACGGGGTAGCCTGTCCTATGCAGGTGGGTCACTGACCCCCTGCACCCACACTACCTCTCCCGTAACACCCGGATCCCCTCTGACTAACTCCTACCTAATATTCCCAACACCTGCAGCCACACACTGCAACCTCACACGATGCCCTCTTGTCAGCCCTCACAGCACCGACTGCTGTGACCTGACAAGAATGCACCTCACACGCACCTAAGGGCAGAGTCCCTAACCTAGGGGGCGTCCCTTATTAATTACACACTAGCCTGGTGGGGATTTGGGCTTGTCTGGGACCTGGGGAACCTTACCTGGTGCAGGAGCCACTTGCTCACTGCACCCTTCCTTCCCCTTCTTGCTCCCAGCTCCAACTGCCGTTCCTCAGCGCGCGAAATTTTTCTAGTCTCCCCTTGCAGGGAGATCCTAAGCCCTATTGGCTCCATGGCATCACGTGGGGTGCGCAGAGGCTCATGGGACTCGTAGTCCCTGCTTAGAGCCTTCCCTGGTAGGCTAGGGTTTCGCGGGCTCATCCCTGCGCATGTGTGAGCTGTTTGGGGTCCTTCCGGAGCCTGGCTCTCACTGCGCATGCGCAAGACAATGCGCAATGGTGGCGCCCTGCACCGTGAACCGCCGGGACCTCGGCAACTCGACTGCGGCCCTAGCAATGGCCCGCGCGTGTCCCTGGAAACCGGCCGCGTCAGGGAACAGCGTGCTGCTCGCGCACATGCCCCCACACCTCCCTGCGAATGGCCGCAGTGAGTAAGAGGAGGGGAGGGGGTCCGCCGGTTAAAGGGAGACCTGGCTACATCGTGAGTAGCGGGGGTGGGTGATGGTCGTATTTGGCCCATGGTGAGTGTTTATTTCTTGCGGGGGGTGGGTTGTGGGTGGAGTTAACCCCTCCCGCTACCCACCCGGTAGGAAAAAACACCCATCAAGGGCCAAATGCCACCTTCACCATTCCCGCTACCCACAATCAACATTCAAAAACACAAAACCCTACTACCCACCTCCTCTACCCCCAACAACCCCCCCCCAACATATACAGTATAGTAATGGGCAAAATTACTATTAGCCAGATATGTATAATATAGCCTTTTAACGGCTAATGTATTTATCTTAGGTACAGATAAATACAGTGACAGGCAATGCATTTTTTGGCAAATTCTTGTTATGAATTGATTGTTATTTTTTCTATTTATGTTTATTTTTTCACTAAATTGTTATGTATTTGGATGGCTTGTTTTTATTACATTTTAGGATTTGTTAGCGGTTTTATTTCTTGAATTGTTTTGTTGGTTAGGTGTTTATTTAATAGTATTTTGGTACAGTATAACATTATTTTTATATGCAAGTATATATGTTGAATATGTTGAACTTAATGATTTCAGATGTGTATACCATTATTAACCCCTTGTTTTGCGAGTTTCATCTTCTGCTGCTGCACCATTATCTATTTGGTGAAGTGTTATTGTACTTATTAACTAGCTTCCATCATACCATCTAGGTGGCATTATTATTATGAACTGAGGTATATATTTGTTACACACCTGGCCTTGGCCTCCCATGAGGATTTTTAGTATATCCTATTATATGTTTATTTCCCATGTTTATTTAGTAATGCATATTAAAATCGTATTGTTTTTGGAATTTTAGTCCTATGTGGACATGTATGAAAAATATATGTCAGCTGATGGTTAGCCCCTGGTCATTTGACTTTTTGTAGAGATATTGTGTATCTCATGGATTAAATATGCACAAAAATAATTTCCACAGTGAGTGCTAGATATAGGACCTTTTTTTGGGTTCTTCTTTAACCTACCTTGTTAAAATGTGTCTATTTGTCCTATTGCACCCTGTTATACCTTTACCGTTAAGTATTAGGCTGAGTGGTACGGTCAACACAATTGCTTACCATGTTAAATACACTGCAAAAAAAACCCGGCGTAACATGCCCAGCGAGACGTTTTATGAAGCATACTAGAATAGACCCCTATATGTGCTATTTCGGGGCCTGAGTCCTTCCTCCCTTAGTAAACTATAATTGGACCACTTGTATGATCAGACCAGATACATATATATATATATATATATATATATATATATATATATATATATATATATGTATGTACTTTATGACCCCTTGTTAAACTTAACCCGGCGGCCTTTACTCTAAAATATAACAAAAACACACTATACTTAATACTCAATAATATATAGGGATCACACAATGGGGGAAATCCAAATGAGGATCCACGCTTTCAGGACAAATAGATCTAGTGGACCTTCAGACAAAGTATCAGGAACATATGTGGGACACTTGAGCATAAAACGTATGCACATCGCAGTCACATTTTAGTGATAGAACATTGTGAGTGCAACCGACTCAAAGCATGGGCAGCTAGAACCTTGTCCTCCTCATCTCAGCACCAGGTGAGCGTCCTCTCATGGGTATGTGCATCAAATGGTCATGACTTCCGCGTCACGTGGTGGTGGACAGTTGAGAGCGTTTGAGTT
This sequence comes from Ascaphus truei, assembly GCF_040206685.1. NCBI lineage: Eukaryota > Metazoa > Chordata > Amphibia > Anura > Ascaphidae > Ascaphus > Ascaphus truei. Next base: position 336,408,979 of record NC_134483.1, on the reverse strand, counting down.
CATACTAGACAGAGCAATCTGTGTGACCTCACTGATCTGTCAGCTGGAGCTGTTTGCTCATACGCAGTCACTGCCCTATGCATTTTGCTGTAGCTTCATCAGGAGTATCCTGCAGCCCCCTGAGGAAAAGGGGTGAACCTGAGGAAGCTACGGTGAAATGTGTGAGAGACTTACCAGGATGCAGGGAAAGATTTGTTAGTGTTCACTGTTTCACTTATTTAAATGTGTGAACCCAGGTTGCGCTGTTCTTTTGTACAATAATATATATATACATGTACATAACAGTAAATTTAGGACACTACGCTATTGTGTGTATTACACAATAAAATGCTCGATAGTTGCGAGAAAGTCTTCCCAGAAATCTGATTTCCCGTTGCGCTTTGACAGACCGACAAGTATCAGGTTCTCTCTTGCTCTGGTCTCTTTTACTCACATTTCAATACACAGAGAATTTCTTTCTCTGTGTGTATGTATAGACGTATACACCGTATATGATGCATGGCACGCACATTGATAAAAGGAAAAGAAAAGAGAATGATCTCAGTATCAATATTAAATATAGTTTAAATATTTCATAATTAGATTATATTCATAATTAGATGCAACACTTAATATAATACATTACTCAGGGATTATTTTTGTACTATGGATTAAAGTTCCTCAGGATGAGACACAAAACAGGATTAAATACCACACATTAGTGGACAAAGAACAAATTCTGCACTCTTACCAATTGGGCTAAAATATACTAGTGAAATGTTTACATTTAGATCCTACGTCTGTTTGACAAAGGAATCAAAACATGATTCCAGCCTGCCAACCTCATGTTTTCATCAAAAGATGCAACCAAATGACTCCTTTATCACACAGATTTAGGTTCTAAATGTAAACATGTACTAGTATATTTTAGCCCGATTGGTAGGAGCACAGGATCTGTTCTTTTGTTTTCTAACATTTTCCATAAATGTACTGTAAGGCCAATCCTTTTACCAGCAGCATACTTCTAAAGGGAGGAGTGCAGGTAATATGTAGTCAACCACACATTGGGGGATTTTAAAGAACTGCATGGAAAAAAACGAATATATTTTCAAGTGAAGTTTTTCAGCAGCTCTTAACATTAATTCCCAGCACAGTAAGTCTATAAATTCGCCAATCGGTAGTGAAAATTTGCACATGACATCAAATGATTAAAACATTCCATAGAAATTCAGCAGGAACACAAAATAGGGGGGTTTGCGCAGCTCTAATTCCCGCTATTTGAAAGAACAACACTCTACCTTTTGTATTCAGCATTGTTCTGATCTGTGGGGTTCCCCTCTTACTTTGCAGTGCATGGTGATTGGTGGAGGAGCGCAGTCTCTGCTTTCTTGATGAGAAGTTCACCTGTCAGCTGGCTGATGAGGGATGTGAGTATATGAAGATATAGTGAACATCCAGTTGGAGAAATATTATTTAAACTTCATTACAAAATGCATATTAGTATGTTTTATAGATTAGTTGTAGGTTGTAATAATTTTAGGGGAGAATAATTAAAGTTGTGAATGTATTTTAGTACCCATGTCATTCACCTTTGGATATCTATGCTTTCTTTCTATATAGTATTAATTTGTCTATGATGAACTCCATGTCGGACCCATAAAATGTAACGCAAACAATGAATCAACATTTGTGCAGGACCAATATGGTTACAAGAAAGGAGCAGAAATATGGAAGCTTAAAACCTCTAAATTATATATTTAGTGAATTTAAAAAAAGAATGCATTTAAGGCAGTGATCACCCAGTGATAGGTGGTAAAACTAATATACTAAATATAATAGAACATTAAAGTGACACAATATTAAACTACAGAAATAATTGTCAGACGCAGTTCTGATTTATTCGTAAGTAAAAAGGAGTGTTTTCTTTAAAAATAACATTGGGCCTGTGTGTGATACATGTTCTAATAAAGTACCTCTCCTCCGTCTTTGCCATGGACATCACCAGGCAATAAACAGCGTATCCTCACTTGGGTGCTGTCCCTCATAACATCCAGGCTTCACACAGTGCGCTTCGCCGCTTGAGCTTTATCAGGGCAAGGGTGGCTACCATGAGCTTAACACTATCTGTACTGATAATATTGAAATGTAATACACAATGACCACTAGATGGTGTGTAATGTCTATACAAAATGTACTGTATATCAACAAGGTATATCAACAAGTACATAAAATAGCTAGGTATTAAATGAAAAAAAAAAAAAAAATACTGTTCTCACAGTATTTCCCTCAAAATTGGTGGCATTGAGGGATGGAAAAACAGTGAGGTTGCTGACTGGGCTTGTAGAGGGTGCGGAGGCTGAGCTACCTGGGATTTTAGTAAACAGTTACATTATATTGAAATGATATATACACAAAAAATATATATATACAGCTCAAACCCGTTATAGTGCAATCTGCTGTAATGCGATTTGAGCGTGAACCCCGAATATTTTTTTTTAAATTCGCACACTGCACACACTCACAACACATTGAACACTCTCACACTGCACACACTCACTGCACACACTCACAACACACTGCACACGCACACTGCACACACACTACACACAATCACAACACACTGCACACAATCACAACACACTGCACACAATCACAACACACTGCACACACTCACAACACACTGAACACACTCACAGCACACTGCACACACTCACAACACACTGCACACGCTCACAACACACACAGCTCGCTCACAGACCCCCTACCTACATCCCTACCTTTGGTGTCAGCTGCTGGGGGATCGGAGTGGGGCTGGGGGGGGATTGGAGCAGGGTAGAACAACATAGTTCATTAATAGTGCTCTAAGGACCTTGGATGCCAAGGATATAATGATCAATAATTTCTTGATTGAAGAAAGATAGTAGGCTGGGTTAAGGTATATAAATGAGTAAGTGAGGTATATATGGGTGAGCGTATGTGTCTAAGACCTGAATAAATGTCCTGGTGAGTGTGGGTAATGGAGATATATGAGCCCCACCCCCTCACTGCCAATGTGGACTGGATCTGACAACCAGCTTGGAACACCAATAAAATACCTCTAAGTACTGTTTAAAGTACAAACTCACGTGACCATGCCCATAGTGCCTTCCAAGATGCGTGCTTCTGCAATTTGAGTGAAGATCAGGTAGCCACGAATGTAGAGATGCAGCGCACAGCAAAGAAACAGGATTCCACGGGACAGCAGCAGTATAATAAAAATCCTTTATTTTGACGTCATGGTGCAGACAGGAGTAACTGTAGGAAAAAAGCCTCTGTCTCTAACGCGTTTCACGCCTGTGTGGCGCTTCGTCGGAGAGTACAGGTAGGTGTGCCATAGTCGCCCTCTTATAGTGATGCCAATTTGCTAGAATTGCAAACCGCCGTGAAAATCAAGAACCGGAAGTGACGCGGCCGTCTCGCTAAACCGGAAGTGACGTTCCGCAATGCGCGAGTCAATATTGTTTACATTCTCTCTTGGCAGTGATATTCACGTCATCTCTCCAATGGAGACAGCTAATGAAGAGATTGCCAAGTCAGATGGTAATGTATCATTAGGATAAGATAACCGGATGTGATGTGGCCGAATCTCTAAACCGGAAGTGACGTATCGCTACTATGTGCGAGACAGCCTTTGTTTACAAGCTGTCTAGGTAGTCATGACAACCTTGCACGTCAACCCTACAATAATATAGGGAGGGGAAAAAGATATTCGATGAGGGGGAGTATGGCACGGATATCTTGCTAAATGGTCATTTGACCTACATAAAGCAAGATATATTAAAAACAAATGGACATATATAATGACATATCAGAGGACATAACACTATAATAGTTTATAACAATTGTAACAATCTATAAATATAATAACATTCCGTAACAACATTATTTTCTACCGTCGGTACATTGACGACCTCATTCTGATATGGAGGGGAGACTGCTCTACACTACAGGATTTCATTGCTTATCTCAACAACTATACTTTTAACCTAAAATTTACTTCATCAATACACATCAACCGTATCAATTATTTAGACATTAATTTATATATAGATACTGACTATAAAATTCAGACAAATTTGTTCCGCAAACCCAATGCCCGCAATTCCCTCCTTAGGGCCAATAGTAGTCATCCGAAACCACTACTACGTGGTATTCCAATTGGACAATATCTCAGACTAAGAAGGATATGTTCTACTGAGGAATCCTTCTTGGAAGAATCTGAGATATTACATGAAAGATTCAGAAATAGAGGTTACTGGATATTCAATCTGCTTTTGAAAAAGCCTTAAATACAGAACGAAAAGAATTATTAATCACCTGTACAGGAAGAAATAAATCCAAAAATAGGAACTTAAGGGAACAAGGTTCAGAAACACCACTTTTTATTATGACTTATAGCAATCAGGCAAAACTCATTAAACAAATTGTAGAAAAACATTGGAGGGTTTTACAGTTGGATAAAGATCTTACTACTATTGTATCTAATACCCCCAAGTTTGTATACAAAAAAGCCAAAACCATCGGGTATCACTTATCACCAACTTTATTTGTTTCAGACTCTAAAAATAGGAAATTTCCTAAAGGGTTCCATAAATGTGGGAATTGTTCTTACTGCAAATATGCCACTCCACTGTCAGAAATTATTAACAAACATACAGGTCAGAAATATAAAATTAATCATTTTATGACATGTAACACAAACTATGTAGTATACAAACTAAATTGTGCTTGTGGTAACATATACATTGGAAGGACAACCGTCTGTTAAAAATTAGAATCTCATAACACTTACGTTCTATTAAAAAGAATGATCTAAATTTACCTGTAGCTAAACATCTTCATGACTGTCCATATGGCTCTATAGAAACATTCACATTCAATGCTCTGGAACATATCCCCAAACACATCAGGGGAGGCAACAGAGAAGGGATTCTCAATCAAAGAGAAATGTTTTGGATTTATACCCTCGGGTCATTATCACCCGGGGGTATAAATACTGATTGGGAGTTGAAACATTTTTTACAATAATCTCAACAACTACCATAAGGATTGTATATTATTAGGTTTACTTAGTTGGTTAAGATTGAAATTGATATCCTCTCTAAATAATGATAAATAATGATATTTACTAGTCTACTGCTCTGTCTATATGTTCCTTAATCTGAACAATATAATACATTTTCTTGTTCTCACTCCAATAACTATTCTATTATATTTATAGATTGTTACAATTGTTATAAACTATTATAGTGTTATGTCCTCTGATATGTCATTATATATGTCCATTTGTTTTTAATATATCTTGCTTTATGTAGATCAAATGACCATTTAGCAAGATATCCGTGCCATACTCCCCTCATCAAATATCTTTTTCCCCTCCCTATATTATTGTAGGGTTGACGTGCAAGGTTGTCATGACTACCTAGACAGCTTGTAAACAAAGGCTGTCTCGCACATAGTAGCGATACGTCACTTCCGGTTTAGAGATTCGGCCACATCACATCCGGTTATCTTATCCTAATGATACATTACCACCTGACTTGGCAATCTCTTCATTAGCTGTCTCCATTGGAGAGATGACGTGAATATCACTGCCAAGAGAGAATGTAAACAATATTGACTCGCGCATTGCGGAACGTCACTTCCGGTTTAGCGAGACGGCAGCGTCACTTCCGGTTCTTGATTTTCACGGCGGTTTGCAATTCTAGCAAATTGGCATCACTATAAGAGGGCGACTATGGCACACCTACCTGTACTCTCCGACGAAGCACCACACAGGCGTGAAACGCGTTAGAGACAGAGGCTTTTTTCCTGCACTTACTCCTGTCTGCACCATGACGTCAAAATAAAGGATTTTTATTATACTGCTGCTGTCCCGTGGAATCCTGTTTCTTTGCTGTGCGCTGCATCTCTACATTCGGGGATTGGAGCAGGGCTGGCAGGGGGGATCGGAGTGGGGCTGGCGGGGAGGGGGAATCAGAGTGGGGCGGACAGGGGAGATCGGAGCGGGGCTGGCAGGGGGGGTCGGAGCAGGGCTGGCTGTGGGGGATTGGAGCGGGGCTGATGGGGGGGATCGGAGCGGGGCTGGCGGGGGGGAATCGGAGCGGGGCTGGCAGGGGGGATCAGAGCATGGCTGGCAGAGGGGGATCGGGGCTGGCAGGGGGGGATCGGGGCTGGCAGGAGGGGATCGGAGCGTGGTTGGCGGGGGGGATCGGAGCGGGTTTGGTGGGGGGATCAGAGCGGGGCTGGCAGGGGGTATCGGAGTGGGCTGGTGGGGGGGGTCGGAGTGGGGCTGGCAGGAAGGGGGATTGAAGCGGGGCTGGCGCAGGGGATCGGAGTGGGGCTGGTGGGGGGATCGGAGTGGGGCTGGCAGGGGGGGATCGAAGCGTGGCTGGCGGGGGGGATCAGAGCGGGGCTGGCAGGGGGGATCGGAGCGTGGCTGGTGGGGGGATCAGAGCAGGGTTGGCGGAGGGATTGGAGCGGGGCTGGCAAGGGGGGATCGGAGCGGGGCTGGCGGGGGGATCGGAGCGGGGCTGGCGGGGAGGATTGAAGCGGGGCTGGCGGGGGGATCGGAGCGGGGCTTGCAGGGGGGGATCAGAGCGGGGCTGGCGGGGGGGATCGGAGCAGGGCTGGCGGGGAGGATTGAAGCGGGGCTGGCGGGGGGATCGGAGCGGGGCTGGCCGGGGGGATCGGAGTGGGGCTGGCAGGGTGGCATCAGAGCATGGCTGGCGCAGGGGGTCAGAGCAGGGCTGGCAGGGGGGGATCGGAGCTGGGCTGTTAGGGTGGGATCGGAGCGGGTCTGGCAGGGGGGGGTCGGAGCGGGGCTGGCAGGGGGGGATTTGAGGGATGCTGGTGGGGGGTTGGAGTGGGGCTGGCGTGGGGGAATCGGAGCGGGCTGGCAGGGGGGATAAGAGCATGGCTGGCTGGGGGATCGGAGCGGGGCTGGCAGGAGGGGAATCAGAGCGGTACTGGCAGGGGGGGATCGGAGCAGGGCTGGCGGGGGGGCGGAGCAGGCTTGCAGGGGGGGGATCAGAGCGGGGCTTGTGGGGGGATCAGAGCGGGGCTGGCGGGGGGGATCGGAGCGGGGCGGATCGGAGCAGGGCTGGCGGGGGGATCAGAGCGGGGCTGGCGGGGGGATCAGAGCGGGGCTGGCGGGGGGATCAGAGCGGGGCTGGCGGGGGGATCAGAGCGGGGCTGGCGGGGGGATCAGAGCGGGGCTGACAGGGGGGGATCGGAGCAGGGCTGGCAGCGGGGGATCGGAGCGTGGCTCGCGGGGGGGATCAGAGCATGGCTGGCGGGGGGGATCGAGCGGAGTTGGCGGGGGGATTTGAGCGGGCTGGCTGGGGGGATCGAAGCGGGGCTGGCCGGGGGGGATCGGAGCGGGCTGGCAGGGTGGGATCAGAGCATGGCTGGTGGGGGGGTCCGAGCGAGGCTGGCAGGGGGGGGATTGGAGCGGGGCTGGCGGAGGGGATCGGAGTGGGGCTGGCAGGGTGGGATCAGAGCATGGCTGGCGGGGGGGATCGGAGCTGGGCTGGCAGGTGGGATCGGAGCGTGGCTGGTGGGGGGGGGGATTGGAGCGTGTCTGGCGGGGGGTACCGAGAATGGCTGGTGGGGAGGATTGGAGCGGGGCTGGCGGGGGGGGATCGGAGAGGTGCTGGCGGGGGGAATTGGTGTGGAGCTGCTAAGGGAAGTGAGACTGCTAGGGGAAGTGTGAGTGGACGTGTAGGGCTGCTTGGGGACATGTAGGGCTGCCGGCCACCTCTTCCCCCCTCCTCCCTCCTCCCGATCGGGTGCGTGGCGGCCATTTTTTTTTAAATTAGCGCAACACTGGTTATAGCGCGGTTGGATCGGGTGACCCCCGAGGACCGCGCTATAACGGGGTTGAGTTAGTTATATATATATATATATATATATATATAGAGACATGTGGTAACCAGGGGATCCTGATAGCCAAAAGAAGACAGCACACTGCAGAGTTGGTATCAAAAAAAGTGTATTACGTGACACAGAGCCGCCAACGTTTCGGTCCTCCCAACGGGACCTTCCTCAGGGCAGTGCACCTCAGACTGACACAAGCACCCATATATACCCCTTAAAACATACTAAAAAAACACCTGAAAACAATCATGAAAATCCAAATTGCAATCCCAGATACAACCCACAATGCTTCACAGCCAATCCAACATGCTGACACTGGTCAGCACCAATGAAACAGCCTGATCTAAACTCATGTATAATTGGTCACATGTTAAATCCATGCTGTCCACATAGTGACGTCACAGTACATCCTGTTTATGTCTAGGTAACCATGACTACATTATGCATACCGTAACATTTAAATGCACATCAATTCTAAACTGTGGAAATACATATACAGTAATGCCTAAGGCAGCTGACCGCCCTTAATACTATAGATGCATGCTATTAATACTGCTATGATATCCCATACAAGCATACCTTTATTTGGATAGTCCTAGGGAAAGTGTACCATGTCTGGTGAAAGCAATCAAGGTGGAACGGGCAGTTTGCGATCTCAAACCCGATTGCAGCGCGTTTGTTTGAACTGATCGCTTGCCTGACGTATGGTGGAGGGAGGGAGAATGATTATTGAGCATTACGTTCCGTTGTGTTGACACACGCATGCGCAGTGTGTCCCAAACAACCCAATCGCGTCCCTGACTGCTGTAAGGAGGGGTACGCGTGTGTCTGCGCTAATGCACATGCGCAATGCTGCGCTGGTAGCGCGAGCGGTGGAAATACAGATGATGCATGCAATGGAGCATGGGTCTATGACGTACGCATCATGTATGCCCTGGCAATCTGACAACGTCCTAGCCAGCCATAGAGAGGGCATGGACATGATAAAAATGGCTATTACACCACAAGCACAAATAATAGCGATGCAATGCACCATGTGGCCAAAGGCTGAATACATATAGTGCAGGGATAAGCATAAGACCAAACAAATGATAAACTCAAACATGTAAATGAGCATGTACATAAAGATACTAATGTCTGTATATTGAAGACTGTAATATAGATGGAACCATATAATTCCAGCATACATGAAGCCCTACCAGGTAGAGTGTTGGTGCAGTGACTATAATCTATATAATAGGCTCGCAAAATATATAGTGAGCAAGTGTACTACATGCATACTAGAAAGTAACATATAAATGCTAGTAGTACGAAAAGTCAGTCCACATATATTGTTGGTTACAGTGGTGGTCTATCCATATTAAACCGTGTATTGATTGTGTGTTGTTCTAAAACATTGGACACCGAGTGATGCAGAACACCCAAAGGTGAGTAACGTGAATAAAACATGCAAGGGAAAGGGGGATGGAGGAAATCGACATTGCTAGATGATACATAAACACATTGAGATCCTCATTTAGTCCATATGGGGAGATGGTCTTAAGTTCAAGTTCTTAAGACCATCTCCCGATATGGACTAAATGAGGATCTGAAGCTAGGCTGTTTTTTGTAAAGTTTTTTTGTAAAGTGATTATTCATTTGTTTCAATGAGTTTACACACAAGGTGGATGCCACCCAGATAGATTTTTTGGATTTAAGACTTACTTCCAAAGTGGATGGTACTGTGGAGACTGAGACCTTCTTTAAGGAGGTGGATACTAGTAACTTGCTGATGGCGAATAGCAATCACAAAAGTACATGGATAAATAATATACCAGGAGGGCAATTCGTTAGACTCAGACGTAACTGCAGTAGTTTAGAGGTTTTCAACAAGCAGGCTAATAAACTATTCTTGAGATTTAGAGAGAGGGGATATCCTAAGGAACTTCTAGAAAGAGAGATTATAAGGGTACGCAATATGGATCGTAAGGATATGCTAATTCAAAATAGATCCAAGACTAGAAATAAAGAAGGACAAAATATAAAAAACGATACTCTCAATGTGGCCTTTATTACAGATTTTAATTCTGTTCATAGGGACATTGAAAAGGTTTTTAACAAACACTGGGGTATATTGTGCAATGATCCTATTTTGGGATCACATCTAAACACCAAACCACGGTTTATTTATAGGAGAGCCAAAAATATTAAAAACTTGTTAGCACCTAGTGATGTTTTTATAAGTAAAAATAATACTACATCGCAAAAGAATTGGCTAGGGCCTAAACCAAAGGGCAACTTTATCTGTGGTAAGTGCACAATTTGTAAATACCAACATCCTGACAAACATACATTTTATTCAAAAATCACAAAGGAAGTTTTTAATATTGATGACTTTATTTTATGTACATCCACACATATTGTTTACTTATTGGAGTGTGCGTGTGGGTATCAATACGTAGGCAGAACCAAACACAGCCTTAAGGTCCGTATTCAGGAACACGTCAGAAATATTAAAAATGGTTTTGAAAAACACAGTGTATCCAGACACTTTTTGGTACACCATAATAAAGATCCGTCTAGTCTCACTTTTAAGGGGATTCAGTTTATTCCTGTAAATAGGAGAGGTGGGGACAGAGTCAAAATATTGTCTTCTAAAGAGACTTATTGGATACATAAGTTAGATACTATGTCCCCTAAGGGGTTAAATGAGGATGTGGATATTTGGGCATTTTATTAAATCTCTAGCCCTTCCCCCCTTTGAACCCAGGGGATGTGCTACTAATCATTGTATCTCTGTTTTCCCTGCTTTGCTTTACTCTATATTTCTAGTTACATCTTTTATATATATTTAATGATGGTGTCTATTTTAAGTTACTAATATTGTGTTTCTTTTATTCCAGCATGTTTTTAATTATTTATGCTAGGTTTTGTTTATGTGTAGGTTTCAATTTAATATGTATTTTTCGATTTTGTTAATAAAGTTGTTGTTTTAAAAGTAAATTACCATCTTCCCTATCACACAGACCATTACCTATTTTAGATGATTGGTTTACTTTTAATTGGTCAACCAATAAGGTATCTTTGTGAGGTATATAAGACCTCTGGGTAATGGCCTAATTATTCCCCGAAGAAGTAGTTTATTCTACGAAACGCGTTGGATGACATATTTCTATTGCCTTATATTTGCTATTTGCCTATTTATTGGCTTTGCCCTGCTATTATCATTCTTGTGTGCTGATTTGAGCCTTTTTGAGAGACTTTGCAAGACTTTATTTACCTCCCTGCCGATTCCATCACTGCTGCGGAGACAGTGACGTCATCACGCAGCGTCCCGCGACGGAGCGGCATCGTGGCACGCCGAGTGTGCCCCTGCAAGCTGCGGTTTAACCTCCGTGCAGAGGATTTATCTGTTGAGCTACATGAGCTGCTCCAGACGGCTTGGAAGCTTGAGTGGTCCCACTGAGCACCAATACCTGCAGCGGAGCCTGGTTGCTTAAAGGGAAACTCCCTTGGGAGCAAAGTACCGACGGATGAGAAGTCCAGACAAGAACCCTGCCCCAGAACCAACGGAGTGGCACTACCTGAGAGAAGCAAGCACCAGACTCTCCTGACAACAGCTGCCGAGTGGTAATCAATGTGAAACACACTAAATGCACTTTACCAACCTTTATTATGTACGCAGATTTATTACCCCTTTAATTGATAATATATTGTAAAATTTGCTTCACTATTTGGCGTTGTGCGCTGTTTTCTTTTGTTTCCATTTTCTTAGAGTGTGTGGGGTGCTGAGCCACCCCCTGTGTTTATAGCAGCAGACGCCCTTAACAGCAACACGGTTATGTGATATAATTTATTTATTTTCTATATACCTCACTGTGGGAGTTGTGGTTTATTCTTTTCCACACATTTATTTGGTTTAGTCACTGCACTGTATATTATATATTATATATATTCATATATTTTATTTATAGGTTAGTTAGTTAGGTAGTAGCGCACAGTATTTTTTATGTTTTATATTGCAAAAGTGTATTGAAAAAAAGCAGGCACATATAAATCCAACGTTTCGGTCCTTTATAGGACCTTCCTCAGGTCCTATACAGGACCGAAACGTTGGATTTATATGTGCCTGCTTTTTTTCAATACACTTTTGCAATATACCTTGAGTGCTGTTTTTTGTCTCCCTAGTGGGACACCTGGTTTCCGGTTATTTTTGTTGAACAAGCACCTATTTCTTTGGAGCCTTTGAAGTGCCTGCTGTTATATATATATATATGTGATGGTATATATATATATATATATATATATATATACCATCACATTTTAAGTTATGGTGGGGCGAGCGAGCCTTAGCTTATATGGGCTCCATGTAACAATGTTTTTTCAGTCAAAAGGTGACGCGGTTGGCTCATTTGCCTGAGACATGTGAATGTACTCACAAGTGATCTTTATATATATATATATATATATATATATATATATATATATATATATATATATATATATGACAGAAAAAGAGAGAGAGCGCACGCCCCATAGCATAATATTGCATAAAATTTATTAAAAGGGGGAAGGGGGTGGGGGGTGGGGGGGTAGGAATCGCACTCACAGGATGCAAATAGTTAAAAGGCAGTTTGTGAATATATCACCACCATCCGGTTCTGGATACTGGAACACGTCTCCGTGGACTCCCTCAGGGCTGCCAGACACGATCACCAGGAACCAGATGTATAAGGCTCCGTTCGCTGTCTGTGTATAGTCCAAACTCCAGCTCTCACTTCCAATGGCCGCCGATTGTATTCCCACGCTTGGTGTAGGCTTCTGCGCGTGCGCGGCGTCGTCGTGATGACGTAATCGCGCTCTCAGTACCCTAACGCGTTTTGTCACCTGACCGGTAACTTTCTCAAAGGGCTGATGCTGAATGGAATCAAGTCCTGCCCTTTTATAACCAGTCCGTTGCCAGGCAACCCGTGATCGGGTGATTGAATAAACCTGAATGGCACTAATGGGGCTAATACATGTCATAGATGCTAATCACATTGAGGACTAGTTTTCTAAAGGCTGATTTGGACTAGTGCACTTAAGGAATGAACATAAAGTAGATATATAATTGAAAATCCTTATGGACAATAATATGGGAACAAGAAGGATATCATAACATTAATACTAACACTAGCAATAAAATTCAAGCAATTTGACACTATATAAATTCATCAATCATTGTACTGCAATGTATAATTTCAAACACTATTCTCAAACTATATTTAATGATTTCCCAATAGGAAAATCCGCAAGATAAGTTAATCGTACAAGATATATACAAATTTTATTTTCACACTATCCATAAGTGTGGATAACTATACCATACATTGCACTACATGATCACCACATAAAAGCAAGATCACATTAATTAAAACAATGAATTCAGATCTAAAACAACAGATCTCAATCATACATAGAACAATATTACCCATAAATTCCAATTCCATATCCATATATACATAGAGAAAGATTTAGGACCCATAGTCAATATAAAGCATGAGTGTACACAGAGAAAAAGATGTATATTGAGAAGTTAATAAATTCCCTTTTGGGTTAATAGATTGTATCTGTATATCTTCTCAATATCTCTGTATACTGCAAATACATACAAATTATATATATTTTCCTCGATGTTCAATTTATTACACTTTATACCTCAAATACTATAAGATATAGGAATTGAATTCACTTATTACCACAGAAACAAGAAAAGAATGACCTATAATAGTCACACTCATACCCCTGTACTAATACAATGGGTTAAGAGAGAAAAGAAGAGAGGAAGGGCAAGGTATTGAATCATAATGGTTTTGGACGTGACTTATACATAGTAAGGCCTACAATAAAAGAAATTTCTAAATAAAAATTATTTAAATTTATAATATTATATAAAAGAACCAAAATAGAAAAAGAATAATAAACACCTCTTCAAATATTGTAGGAGGTCTATATGGGATAGGTAGGGATGAAATGGAGGGAAAAATCTGGGAATGGGGGAATAGGGAATGGATGGGGAGGTGGGAAAGGAGGGGAAACTTCAGGAAGGGGAATTTTGGGATGGGAGAGGAGGGAGGGAAAATGTACTAAATGAGGGAGTGTGGAAAAAAGAGGACCGCAGACGAGAACTATTCCATAAGTTCCCTTGAGGAGAGCGAAGAGAGTCCAAGAGGTCAGGAGATCAGACCAGTGTACTAGCATCCAGACACTCATTGAGTCCACCGGGGGTGAGAGTCCCCAACTGGTGGATCCAATAAGTCTCCTGTCTGCACAAGATCTTATACCGATCGCCCCCCAGAGCACAGGGAGAAATAAATTCCAGGCCCATGATTGACATACATTTTGGGTCCTGGTTGTGTTTGATTTTGTAGTGTCGGGAAATACTATTGGTGTTTAGTCCCTTAATGACACTCCTTCTGTGCTCTAGGAAACGGGTGCAGAGGGATCTAGTGGTGCGTCCCACATAGCGTAGGCCGCAACCAGAAGCATGAAGAGTATTATAGCTCCATCTAAATTAAAAACAGTAAATAACTCTGAAAAAACAACTTTAAAAGGCCCCTTAGGTAACCATAAATGTGGACGAGGCAGGTGTATCACCTGTAGGCACTTGAAAGCCCGATCCAGTTTCAGCTCCTCCAACAGAGATATTATCTATCAGGTCAGGAACTACATCAATTGTCTTAGTTCATTTGTGGTGTACTGCATCCAGTGTGGTTGCGGCCTACGCTATGTGGGACGCACCACTAGATCCCTCTGCACCCGTTTCCTAGAGCACAGAAGGAGTGTCATTAAGGGACTAAACACCAATAGTATTTCCCGACACTACAAGGGCAGGACTTGATTCCATTCAGCATCAGCCCTTTGAGAAAGTTACCGGTCAGGTGACAAAACGCGTTAGGGTACTGAGAGCGCGATTACGTCATCACGACGCCGCCGCACACGCGCAGAAGCCTACACCAAGCGCGGGAATACAATCGGCGACCATTGGAAGTGAGAGCTGGAGTTTGGACTATACACAGACAGCGAACGGAGCCTTATACATCTGGTTCCTGGTGATCGTGTCTGGCAGCCCTGAGGGAGTCCACGGAGACGTGTTCCAGTATCCAGAACCGGATGGTGGTGATATATTCACAAACTGCCTTTTAACTATTTGCATCCTGTGAGTGCGATTCCTACCCCCCCCACCCCCCACCCCCTTCCCCCTTTTAATAAATTTTATGCAATATGAGGCTATGGGGCGTGCGCTCTCTCTCTTTTTCTGTCTGTAGATATCTGTGGAGGTGGTTTACCCCGTGTGAGAGCAGCCCAAAGACCCCTTTATCAACATCGGAAACCTCATCATTATGGACTAATTATTGAAGGACTGGTTGGATTTTTATTGATTTTTCTGTTTCTTTTTTTAGCACGTTTATGCACTGTTATGATAATTTTTATTGGTTGTGTTATAATAGAATTTAAAAAGGTCACACTAGTTTAAGAGATATACACAATTTTAAACATTACACACTTTACACAATTCTTTATTTATTAATTATAGTTCCATTAATTTATTCATATCACAGTATTATTTTTTGGCGCCACACTTTTTTGTTTTTTTTATATATATATATATATATATATATATATATATATACATTAAGGTATGGTGGGTGAAAAAGGCAACAAACAACCTCCACCGTTAGCATATAGCCAATAAATAATATCACTTGTGAGCACATTCACATGTCTTAGACAGGTCTGTAACCATGCCTTTCAACCATTATCACCTAGCATACAGTGCTCCCACTGCAGTAAGGGATTCTGGGAAATGACATGCAAATTAGCATTTAGTGTCCAGGTAATGATGTAAATAAGCTGGGCATGAAATAGTGCAAACATTAACAATCAAATTTGCACATACAGTATGTGAGTAGGTCCATGAGTTGAAGAGCATAATCAACTGATGTACATAGTAAATACTTCACCAGAGTCCCGTGAGCATTCAGTATATGGACTAGAGATTAACAGAGGATATACAGATGGGCACATCAATTCTGTAGCTTGAATCACTTGTATGACCAAGGATGTAAAGTGTGGGCCACTCGGTTATCTACATATATATATACCGGTCCCACGCTTCACCAATCACTGCATTCATATCTGTGTCCACATCTTAGTTAACTGGGACATCCGGATCTCCGCCCGCATCCTTAATAGGATCCTTTATCGCATCTGGTCTGGTCAGGGACAAAGGTAGAGAAGCAGGGAGACTTGGATCTAGAGCATGAAAAACATGAAAAAGGCACATTCCTCTTAAGGCAGGGTTGTATGCATATGTTGTTTCCTTCTTTTTGTATTGGAGCACATGTTCTTGTAAGGCTTTTAGTGCAGATGTGATAGTTTTTGGTAATAGTCTTTAGCTTGTATCCCTTCTATCTGAATGATTCAGTCAGGGTTGTGAGGTGTCTGTTACTGTCTTTAGTGTCAGAAAATATGCAGTGATATCTTGTAGTCTGGCTGTCTATGATGGATTGTTTTATATGAGTGGGATGGAGGTTCGAGTTATGGAGGTAACTACTGTGTACATCTGTCTGTGGTTTCTTGTATACAGATGTGTGTAGTTTGCCACTCTTCAGTATTACTGTTGTATTCAGGAAGTTCACTAGGTTTGCTGAATAATGTATTTTGAGCTTAATTGATGGATAGAATTAATTGAAAGGCTTATGAAATAGTTTAAGATTGTCTTCACCCTCTGTCCATATTATAAATAGATCATCAATGTATCTGTAATATTTCTAAGGTTTGTGTAGGGATGTGGTTCGGAATCTCTGTTCATGATATTCTATAAAATGATTGGCATATTGTGGTGCCATCCTGGTGCCCAAAGCAGTCCCCATTAGTTGTAGATACATTTCTTTGTTCATGCTGGAGTAATTGTGTGTGATGTAATAATAATAGTTATTTTTCTCATATAGCCCAGTCTATTTTTGGTGCCTGAGCCACATGGAGATAAAGTGACTTGGCTGAGGTCACAAAGAGCAGACACCACGATTTGAACCGGGCTCACCAGCTTCAAACTCTGTGTCACTGTTTTCAAAGTACGTGCCTTTACTCACCGAGCCAGTTACTGATAATATTTAGACTTATCCAGAAATAGAAACATAGCGGCCTTTGTAACATATTCATATATAAAAATATATTCAATCTATCAGTTCACATACTGGTTAGCTGCTACGTAGGGTGCTCCTGCCACTTTTTAATCCTTTTGTATTGTCTTTAATAAGATGTATCACAAGGAAGGAGGATTAGGGAGTGATCGACTAAACCATACTAATTGTTATAATAAATGTTAGTTAAACAAATACAATCGATAATTATAAGGTGGGTGCAACTATGAACTGAAAAGTGAATCAGTGGAAAAATGAGGAGTACAGAGTGACTGTGCCCCAAAGAAAATTCACTTAAATGCACACCACCAATTTTTATATGGACAATACAGAATGTTGTAATATATAAAGCTATTAAACGCATATATATATATATATATAAACAACATTACCATTCTCTCGTCCGGTAAAGAAAGACTGCACTCAGTTCAGTAATCATGAAAAACTGTATTGGGCATCTGAATAGAAAAGATAAGTCACCCAATCCGACGTTTCGGTCCTGGAATAGGACTTTTCTCACTATTAGAATGTTGTAATATATAAAGCTATTAAACGCATACACATATATATATATATATATATAGGGATTTCTGTCTTTTTCTGTGTGTGTATATATATATATATATATATATATATATATATATATATATATACAGGTAAACCCCGTTATAACGCGCCTCGTTATACCGCGATTCGGTTATTACGCGGTTTTCCCGTGGCTCCCGTTTAAAAAAAATTTTTTTTTGCACACTGCACACACTGCACACACTCTCACTGCACACACTGCACACACACTGCTCACTGCACACACACACTGCTCACACTGACACACACTGCACACTACACACACACTGCTCATTGCTCACACTGCGCACACTGCACACACTGCACACACACTGCTCATTGCTCACACTACACACTGCACACACTGCTCACACTGACACACACTGACACACACTGAACACTGCACACACACTGCTCATTGCTCACACTGACACACACTGCACACCCACTGCTCATTGCTCACACTGGACACACTGCACACTGCACACACACTGCTCACACTGCACACTGCACACACACTGCTCATTGCTCACACTGCACACACACTGCTCATTGCTCACACTGACACACACTGCACACTGCACACACACTGCTCATTGCTCACACTGCACACACACTGCTCATTGCTCACACTGCACACACTGCACACACTCACTGCACACAGCTCTCACAATACACTCACATGTCAGCAGCCCACCCGCCCCCCTCACATGTCAGCAGCCCACCAGCCCGTTTTTCACATGTGAGCAGCCCACCTGCCCGTTTTTCACATGTCAGCACCCCCCGTTTTTCACATGTCAGCAGCCCCCGTTTTTCACAGGTCAGCAGCCCCCATTTTTCACAGGTCAGCAGCCCCCATTTTTCACAAACACACACACACACACACACATACACACACACACACACACCACACCTCTTGCAACAGCAGCAGCAGCAGCAGCAGAAGATCTGGCTGGGAGGACAATGCTGCGATAGCAGACCTGGTAGGAAATACACTCACATAGGCTGCAGTAGCAGATCTGGCTGGGAAGACACAGACACACGTTGCCGCGCACCGCAAAACCAGGGGGCTAGGAGGGAGAGGGAGGGGGCTGGGAGGGAAAGGGAGGAGGGATGAATCGCCGCCATTTTTTTAAAACTTTTTTAAAATTTATTTATTTAATTAACTTCCTTCCCTCCACACTCCCTCCCAATCAGGCGCGCGGCGGCCATTTTTTTAAAAAATTAGCGCGACCCCGTTACTAACGCGGTGGTCTCGGGGTGGACCGAGTTATAATGGGGTTTACCTGTGTATATGTATATAAAATAGCTTTAATATTACAACATTCTAACAGAGGTTATGGTTCTCTGTATACTTTGGTATTGTCCATCTATAGTTAACATCTATTCTAGGATAGTATAGTGCTTCACTTCAACTGTTAGTAATATTGAGCTATTTACTGATGTTGTGGGCTTTTCTGCTCACCCTGGCTGTTTGCACCATTTGAGCCTCTAGCACCCTATTTTCAATTATGTATAGGAGTGTTTATACATGAGAGGCGATTCTGGTGCATATGTGATCTGATTTAATTTATTTTTATTCTTTATTACACACACTTTCGGTAATATATGTTTTAAGTATATAATAGTAATAAAAGATACATTTTAAAAATTGGTGGTGTGCATTTAAGTGAATTTTCTATGGGGCACAGTCACTCTGTACTCCTCATTTTTCCACTTTAATAAGATGTGAAATAAAATTTGTGATATTTTTGGTATACCCGTGTGCTCTATTGGGATACTTTTTTCATCTTTGTGCTTATATATAAAAATATCTCTGGCTTACAAGAATTAACTACTGTAGCAACTATATATTTTGGTTTCATCCAGAAATAGAAATACAGATGCATTTATTACTTATTCATCTATAAAAGTATCTCTGCCTCATAAGAATTAAAAAAAAAATACTAGCAAAATGTATTAGTCAAGGAAACTGATGTGTAAATTTGTATTCCAATGAGGTTTTTAGACATGATAGAGATAGCTTAAATCAAATAAACAGAAATGAATTGGACAATGTGTAAAAAACTAACTAAAACCCTGAATGCGTCAGCACTTTACCTATTTGCTGCTAGTGTTAAACTATTACAGTGTTGAATAAATACATACAATATTACAATTGTGATTGTGCAGTGATTAGTATATGCCTAGGTTTCCCACAGTACAAGTTATCTCCAAAACTTGTGTTAGACAAATGGTAATGGAAAAGAAGGATACCTGGCGCTGAAAAAGACACTTAGTCCATGTAGTACACAGTTCTTATATTGTCCAATTTCTTGATGAGAGAGGATGATAACTTTCGTGTCCGATCTGCTTCTCAATGATACCCCTAATAAAGGTTAGAAAAAAAGCACAACATTGCGCAGTATGCCTGGACTGGAAGGTCTGAACTGAACTTGATGTAGAGTGTCTACTTACAAGATGTCTCTTGTCAGAATACAGTTGAGAGAATCTGTGCTTTAACTCTTCTCCTCTGCTGTCACGAATCCCACGTGCAGTAGTTCAATCTCCTTCACCTTGGAATTTCTCAGATGACCGGTGATTTTCAACCCAGAAGAGGAGAAAGTACAGAGATAGTGCAGATAGTATAACAATTTTATTAAAAAACGGCTGCAACAGCCAAAAGAACACTCACATGTGAATGCTGCATTAAAACAACATTAGGATGCCGTGCGCTACTTGTAATGAAGTCCCCTAAGTGCCGCAAGCGTCTGAGCGCTTGTACCGACCCTCTGCAGTGGATTCCGGTGCAGGTGCTCTCATGCTAGCTCCTGCTGCTGCTCGTGGTGTACTCTGGCACTGGTCCTGCTGACGTCACACCTTGTGCGTCGCCTTCGTGACCAGGAGACTCCTCTGTCGGCGGATCCTGTAACTCTCCCCCTAACGTATTTCGTGACGTGGGGACGTCACTTTCTCAAAGGAATGAGGAGCTGATGCAGATGGTCGCTATTTATACCCTTAAGGGGTGATGCCCCTCCACAAATGTGATACATGATATTAACATACCAAAATATGATAAAACATCTTAAAAGCACTCTAAGAAACCTGCTGCCTGGTCTATGTTGTCATTGTTTCAGTATGTTTCAAGGGGTTATCAGTATTCCCTGGACTTAAGGGACACGCTGAAAACAAAGGTGTATTATCATTGTTTATGCATGTCTCAAGGGGCTACTAGTATTCCCTGGGATTAGGAAATTTGCTGAAAACAAAGTTGTATTGACTCATATGATGAAGTGCTTGTACAAAGGCCAAATGGAGATCATTCAATAAGATGTGATTATTCCCTTAGAAATGAAGCTAGGTCAAACTCTATATTGAGATTTTTAGGTGACAGAGTTTTTAATGTATATATCCAGAAGCTTTCTCTTCTGAACAAATTATTAAGTCTGTCACCTCCCCTCCAATTGGCTTTAAAGCACTCTATTCCCGTACATATAAGCCCTGCAGGATTTTGACTATGAACTATTTTAAAATAGCTTGAGATACTGTGGGTTTCTAATCCTCTTTTTAGATTATATGCGTGCTCAGCTAATCTACGTTTGAGGGGTCTACCTGTCCTCCACACGTATTGAAGTCCACACGGACATTGTAGTAGATAGACACAAAATGTACTTTTGCAACTAATAAATGTACTGATATCATATACTTTGTTTGTGACTGTTGATTGAAATTTGTCACATTTGGTACTATAGTTGCATCCGATACATTTCCCACAAAGAAAATATCCCTTTAAATTGGCCAGCCACGTACTGCTATATTGTTTAAGCATTGTGGGACAACTAGGTGCCATTGAGGCCTTTAAATTTTTTGCTTTCTTATATTCAATTTGTGGCTTTGGAAACAAAAAAGATTTTAGAATGGGATCTCGTTGAAGAATTCCCCAGTGTTTTTTTAAGGGTTCTTAATTTTCCTGGGGCCATACTGTTATACCTTGTAATAAATGGTATGAATACTCCTTCTTTATCTTTTTTATACTTCTTATCCATATTTATTAATGTGGTCCTATCTATATGATTGACCCTCGCAATTGCTTTATTCACTTTTGTCCTATTGCAATCGCGTTCCAAGAATTTATCCCTTAGTTCAGATACTTGTTGGTCATATATGTGCTTTTGAAAACAATTTCTTTTTATTCTCAATGCCTGTCCTGAGGGATATTGTTGATCCACTTAGGGTGGTGATGGCTGGATGCTAGGAGGTACGTGTTAGTATCTACCTCTTTGTGATAGGTCTTAGTATGCACTATGCCATTTTCTATATAAAGGGTAAGGTCAAGAAAATTGATGGACACTCGATCACTATTGGAAGTAAACCTAATGTTATAGGGATTGTTGTTGAGATGTATTAGGAAAAGGGCTAGTTCCTCCGGAGTTCCTCTCCAGACACACAGCACATCGTCGATGAATCTTTTCCAGAGCACCAGGTTTGCACCGAACGGGTTACCACTCCAAATGTGGTCCCGTTCCCACATATCCATGAATATGTTTGCATAACTTGGTGCAAACCTGGTGCCCATTGTGGTGCCGCGCGTCCGGAGAAAGAACTCACCGTCATGACAAAAATAATTGTGTCCAAAGATATACTTAATCCCCTCCAAAACAAAAGTTCTCAGATTCTCATCAACATTGGTGTCCTGCTCCAGTGTTAGTTGAATTGCTTTCAGCCCCGCTTCATGATCAATAATGGTATAAAGGGATACCACGTCACATGTCACCCAGATGAGATTTTCATCCCAGGTGAGTTCTTTGAGTATATTTAACACTTGCTTGGTATCCCTAAGATATGATGGGATCTGTATGACATACCTATGTAGGATGTGATCCAGAAACTGAGAAAGGTTGGATGTGAGGGAACCAATTCTCGAGATGATCGGTCTCCCCGGGGGCCTAATAGGATCTTTATGGATTTTGGGGATGAAGCATAAAAACGGTATTCTTGCTTCTTCTACAGTCAAGAATTCCAGCTCTCTTTTGGTCATTATCTGATCCCCAAATCCTCTGTTGACTATAGTCGATAACTCTTGCTTAAACTGATCTGTTGGATTCCTATCCAGTTTTCTATAAGTCTTGTTATCACTAAGAATCATATCAGCTTCTTCCTTATAATAACTGGTGTCCATTATTACTAAGCCCACCCTTTATCAGCTGCTTTGATTACGATTTGACTATTTCTGCTAGGGATCGGACCGCTTCTTTCTCATCTCTGGTTAGATTATGTTTCTTACTTTTTGAAATTTTCTCCCAAGGATTCTAGATCTCCAATCACCATATCTGTGAAGATATTAATGAAGTTACCTCTGATAGCCCTTAGATAAAAGGTAGAGCTGTTTATAAAAGGAGTGAGAGGTGTTTACTTGTGCCATTGGTAGTTGAACTCGTCACCATAGGTGTCCTACTCACGGCATCACGTAGAAAATATTTTTTCAATGTGAGTCTCCGTATGAATTTATGGACGTCTACGTACAGTTCAAACATATTGGGGCCATGCACTTGTGTGAAGTTTAGACCTTTCTCTAAGACTTTGGTTTCAATCTCAGTGAGATTATGTTCACTCAAATTGAAAATGTTGGTCTTATTTTCTACCAATTGCGTCCTGAGTCTGGTCTTCTTCTTTCTCTTTCTCTTATGCGACCCCCCTCTTTTTCCTCTGAATCGTCTGTTCTCGACCTTTTCCTTTCTATCCTTTCGCTGTCTTGTTTTCTTGTAACCTCCCTCCACTGTTCTCGAAAGGGTTTGTTGTCCCTGCAGTGCTCAAAAAAATGAAGGTGTCCCTTATTAGTTCTTTCAGTGGGCCTATGGATGGGTGATCTATCTCTGTAATTTCGAAAAACTTGATCTCCCTCTTCTTCCTGATTTCTCTGAGAAACTATTCTGGGCCTCTCAATACTCTGATGTTTACTTTTATTCTTGTTTTTATTCTTTGAATTCCCTATAGACCTTTCTTGTTGGATTCTCTGGGAACAAACAAACAATGGGGGAGCATGGGATTAGAAAGACATATACAATAATAATGATGATGAATATTGACAGTAGTTCCAAAGGTGGGGGGTGGGTTGTAAATATAATAATACTTACACGGCCATGTGTAAGCAACCACAATTAGTGATCACCTCCTTGAGGGCGAGCTGTGCCTCTCCCAGCTAGATATAGCTGTATGTTGATAGGGTTAGGGGAAATGATATATAATCTATAAGGCTATACTCACACGGCCCTGTGTGAGCTGGTGTAGAAATTGGTTACTTTGGGGTTAAATTTAACCCATCCACATCTATTCGTCACGTAATGGGGGTTTTCTCCAGTGTCCAGGGCAGCACGAAAATCAGTGCTAACTCCCAGGCGTCAGCCAGGCTCTCCCCCCAAGTGTTATGATGCGTGGGGGGGGGGGAGGGGTTGGGTAATGAGAAAAACGAGTGAGGCACGGTTCCAGTTAAATATTCACAAGAAATCGCATTTATTAATTAAAACAGCAAAGGGACTCACATACATATAGAATGGACCCCTGGCCTCCTCACGCAGTCCAGGATCGAGTTTGAGCAGCTTTGTGCGCCCTTCCCGCGTCCGGGATGCAGGAAGAAAAACTATCCTGCTGGGCTGCAAACACTGCTCCACGGTCTGACTACGGAAGCCTCCTTAGGTCAAAATCTTCTGGTGGTTTAGAGCAACGCGTTTCGTCGATATATCGACTTCCTCAGGCTCAAATGATGACGTTGCAGGGGTCTGGTGGCTTTTTATAGACCCTCTGGATGATTAAAGGATTGATTAAAGCTGATCTGTTGTTTCAAGTTCTTGTAAGAGTTGAATTCAGCTTGGTTGTGTTGTTTTCAATGACATAGCATTGCATATATATGGAAAATCCTTTCTGTACATATTCTAACACACATATGTGCCTCTGGCTCACTTCCATACTAATATGAATCTAAAAATCTATATTGGTTTCATTAACCATGTTAAAATCATTAATCAAGCCTCCATTAAGGTAGGGCTAAATGGAATAAACTATCACCCGATATGGGTAAGGATTTAAGACAGTGTTTACTTATAATGTCTTAAATATATAAATATATAATACAATACAGTCTTTATACAAATATCTATAAAATCATTAAATAGCCATTGTCACAAAAATTCTCCATTAACTCTTTCATCATTAATTAATGGTCCTATTATGTTACCAGCTTGCATTAATATCATGTATACCCGATAAGCATTTGGCATTGAATTTGGGCAAAGAATGGTTTTAGCAAAGGGCTATGTTTATTATAAACAATATATTCAAAATCTAAAAAATAATTAAAATTCATATAATATACTTGTACACCTCACGTGTAATCTAAAAATTCAAGGTAATTACTCTCTAAATAATCTCGACACACTCAAAAATTACTTATTAATACATTAAAACATAAATAATTACATAAATACATAAAAATGTTTAAAAATGTCTAGAAATGCATAATGATCGGAAAAAGAGTCTGAAAAGAAGGAAAAGAACAAGCGCAAATAAAAAGTTTGTTTAGATACTTTATAATATATAAAACTCTTCTTAAATAGTTAGACATATATGTGGCACTTATGAAAATGTCTTATACCTCTAGAAAATCGCAGTTGCCTTTTTATATTTTTAATTAAATGCTGCAATATCAAGGTCGACATTAAGACCAGCTGGGGACATAGATTTCAAACGATATATCCAAAACGTCTCTCTCTGTCGGAGACGTTTCAATCTATCTCCCCCTCTCCAGTTCTCAGGAACCACCTCTAATCCTCTGTAGAGTAGTCCTGAGGGGTCTCCCCCATGATGTTGTGTAAAGTGGAGTGGCACGCTATGTGTGGTCAGGCCCCTTCTTATATTGCCCAAGTGTTCCAGTATGCGGACTCTAAGACTTCTTGAGGTCCGGCCCACATACTGCAATCCACATGGGCACTGGAGTAAATACACTACGTAGTTCGTTCTACAACTAATTAATTGTTTGGTCTTAAAGACCTCTTTGGTGACATTTGAACTGAAGTGTATTCTGTCAGTAAGTGCATGTTTGCAGGCCTTGCACTCAAAACACTTAAAAAATCCTATTGGTTTCGGTAGCCAATTAGTAACCTTGGTTTCCGATTCTTTTCTATATACACTCGGTACCAGTCTACTTTTTATATTCTCTGCTTTTTTAAAAATTATGCGGGGTGTTTTTGGCAAATAATCTTTTAGTACTGGGTCTTTGCACAGCACATGCCAGTGTTTCCCTAATTTTTTTTTAATTTTATGGGACTCATTGTTATATTTGGTGACAAATGGTACAATAAAATCTGTTTTGTCTTTTTTTTGTTTTGGCACCATCAATTGTTCTTGGTTTAAATCTAAGGTTCTCAAGTGCGCTGCTTCAATTACGTCTGGTTTGTACTGCCTTTCTCCGAATCTGGCTCCCAGAATTTCTGCTTGTTCTTTATATATTTCAACCTCCGTACAATTCCGCCTTATTCGTCTAAATTGCCCGAACGGTATGTTATTTAGCCATCTATGATGATGGCAGCTATTATTAAGCAGAAAATTGTTGGCATCAATTTCCTTGAAATAAGTCTTGGTTTTAACCACATGTAGATGGTTAAGTCAAGGAAGTTGATGCTTTCTTTACTTATCTCAGACGTAAAACTCAAGTTGACACTACTGTTGTTAATATGCGTCAAAAAGGGGCCGAGGCTCTTCTCACTCCCCTGCCAAACAATGAGCACATCGTCGATGTATCTCCGCCAGAGGACCAGACTTGCTCCATATGGGTTCCCAGACCAAATATTGGTCTCTTCCCAATGTGCATAGCTGGGAGCAAACCTGGCCCCATGGCGGTCCCGCACCTCTGCAAAAACATTGACCCACCGAACCAGAACAGGTTATGTGTTAGGATGAATTTAATCCCATCTAACAGAAAGCGTTTCTGCTCTGGTGGAACTGAAGCGTCTTTATCTAAAGCTGATGCCACTGCTGTACACCCATCCTCATGCCTGATTGACGTATACAGAGACGTAACGTCACAGGTTACTAATATATAGTCCTCCTGCCATTGTAATTTTGATAATAAACTCAGAACCTCTAATGTGTCTTTCAGATAGGCTTTCGCACTTGTCGCATATTTCTGGAGGTATATGTCCACATATTCTGAAAAGTTCTGTGTCAGAGAACCAATACCCGAAATTATGGGTCTGCCTGGTCTGGTTTCTGGCGGTTTTTGTGAATCTTGGGTAAAAAGTAGAACACCGGTTTCACTGGTTCTGTTTTAAGCAGATAGGTGAACTCTCTTTCACCCAAGATTCCAATGTCCCTAGCTTCGCCTAAAATTTGTTTTAGCTCTTCCTGGTAAGCCCTTGAAGGGTCTTGTGTTAACTTCTCATAAGTCGTTCTATCGCCTAAAATACGAAGAGACTCAGCAAGGTAGTAACTAGTGTCCATGATGACGACACCTCCCCCCTTATCTGCGGGTTTGATTGTAATGTTAGTGTCGTCACCTAGTGTTTTAAGTGCGTGTTTTTCTTCTTTAGTCATGTTCGCTTGTTGGATTCTCTGTTTGTTTTTCTCTTGAACTATGTCACTATAGCTGGGGCCCTTACTAGCCTCAATGACCACTGGAGCTGAATCCGGGACAGTCTCTAAAGTCTCAATGTTGGAAACACTTTTATCCCTCTTCCAATTCCTTTGTTTCCCTTCATCGTAATCTTTTTTGTCTCTACTAAACTTCTTTTGTTTTGAGAGTTTAGTATCTTTCCCAAATTTGTCCATTCTATTAATGGTTCTGTCTTCCAAGGTTTTAAAATCATTTAACTTCATGAACGGTTCATATTGTTCTTTCATCCTATTATTCTCCCCATGAAGGGTTTCTAGGGTGGTACTCCTATGTTTAATTAATAGTATCATCAGACTCACTGAACATATGTCTAAGATGATGTTCCATTCATCTAGAAAGTTTTTATTGTCTAGATCAATGGTAGGCATCTTTAAAATCATTAAACCCCTCGGGATTCTTTTAACCTCTAGATACTTTTTGAGGGTAAATGTATCCCATTTCTGCCTGATTTCTTGATTAACTAACTTCTCTAATTTTTAAAATTGTGATTCTAAATTTTCAGTGCCGAAATCCATGTTTTCGCTGGATTCATCAAAGAATCCATTGAATTCCACGCTAATAAGTGCTCTATTCAGGAACAGTGCCATAATGTAGTGGTTAGCTGCTGGTGGCTGTGAGATAATGGAACAACGTGCAAAAAACTAACTAAAACCCTGAATGCTTCAGCGCTTAACCTATTTGCTGCTAGTGTTAAACTATTACAGTGTTGAATAAATACATACAATATTACAATTGTGATTGTGCTGTGATTAGTAGCTGCCGAGGTTTCCCACAGTACAAGTTATCTCCGCAACTTGTGTTAGACAAATGCTAATGGAAAAGAAGGATACCTGGCAGCAAATAGGTCAAGCGCTGACGCATTCAGGGTTTTAGTTAGTTTTTTGCACGTTGTTCCATTATCTCACACCCACCAGCAGCTAACCACTACATAATGGCACTGTTCACGAATAGAGCACTTATCAACAATGGATCAACAATATCCCTCAGGGACAGGCATTGAGAATAAAAATAAATTGTTCTCAAAAGTATCTGATCTATAAATTCTTGGAACGCGATTACAATAGGACAAAAGTGAATAAAGCAATTGCGAGGGTCAATCATATAGATAGGACCACATTAATAAATATGGATAAGAAGTGTGAAAATGATAAAGAAGGAGTATTTATACCATTTATTACAAGGTATAACAGTATGGCCCCAGAAATATTAAGAACCCTTAAAAAACACTGGGGAATTCTTCAACGAGATCCCACTCTAAAATATTTTTTGTCTCCAAATCACAGATTGTATATAAGAAAGCAAAAAATGTAAAGGCCTCATTGGCACCTAGTTGTCCCACAGGGCTTAAACAATACAGCAGTACGTGGCTGGCCAATTTAAGGGGATATTTTCTTTGTGGGAAATGTATTGGATGCAACTATAGTACCAAATGTGACAAATTTCAATCAAACAAAGTATATGATATCAGTACATTTATTAGTTGCAAAAGTACATTTTGTGTCTATCTACTACAATGTCCGTGTGGACTTCAATGCGTGGGGAGGATGGGAAGACCCCTCAAACGTAGATTAGCTGAGCACGTATATAATATAAAAAGAGGATTAGAAACCCATAGTGTCTCAAACCATTTTAAAATAGTTCATGGTCATTTCTAAGGGAATAATCACATCTTATTGAATGATCTCCATTTGGCCTTTATACAAGCACTTCATCATATGAGTCAATACACCTTTGTTTTCAGCAAATTTCCTAATCCCAGGGAATACTAGTAGCCCCTTGAGACATGCATAAACAATGATAACACACCTTTGTTTTCAGCATGTCCCTTAAATCCAAGGAATACTGATAGCCCCTTGAAACATACTGAAACAATGACAACATAGACCAGGCAGCAGGTTTTTTAGAGTGCTTTTAAGATGTTTTATCATATTTTGGTATGTTAATATAATGTATCACATTTGTGGAGGGGCATAACCCCTTAAGGGAATAAATAGCGACCATCTGCATCAGCTCCTCATTCCTTTGAGAAAGTGACGTCCCCACGTCACGAAATACGTTAGGGGGAGAGTTACAGGATCCGCCGACATAGGAGTCTCCTGGTCACGAAGGCGACGCGCAAGGTGTGACGTCAGCAGGACCAGTGCCGGAGTACACCACGAGCAGCAGCAGGCGCTAGGATGGGAGCACCTGCACTGGAACCCACTGCAGAGGGTCGGTACGAGCGCTCAGATGTTTGCGGCACTTAGGGGACTTCATTACAATTAGCAGATGGCATCCTAATGTTGTTTTAATGCAGCATTCACATGTGAGTGTTCTTTTGGCTGTTGTAGCCTTTTTTTTATAAAATTGTTATACTATCTGCACTATCTCTGTACTTTCTCCTCTTCTGGGTTGAAAATCACCGGTCATCTGAGAAATTCCAAGGTGAAGGAGATTGAACTACTGCACGTGGGATTCATGACAGCAGAGGAGAAGAGTTAAAGCACAGATTCTCTCAACCGTATTCTGACAAGACACATCTTGTAAGTAGACACTCTACATCAAGTTCAGTTCAGACCTTCCAGTCCAGGCATACTGCGCAATGTTGTGCTTTTTTTCTAACCTTTATTAGGGGTATCATTGAGAAGCAGATCGGACACGAAAGTTGTCATCCTCTCTCATCAAGAAATTGGACAATATAAGAACTGTGTACTACATGGACTAAGTGTCTTTTTCAGCGCCAGGTATCCTTCTTTTCCATTACCATTTGTATAGAAATGAATTAGAACAGCAAACAAAATATAATCATAATACACGGTTATACTAAATTATACTTCCTTATAAGGTTTGTACTTATTACAGGCCAAACAAAACAATACAATCTTCTCTAAAATTATATTGATATAAAACATTGATATTTACAAATGTAAAAGTGCACAAGATACATGATCATAATTACTTGAAGTGATGTCCATTGGAATTCCTACAGGTTTCTCTCTCTCCTTTTTCTTCTCTGACTATAGACTGACCCGCTCTCCTTTTTAATTGACTTTCTGCCCATTCCACAACAGTTAGGAGGTTTCTGTTTAGTTGTGAGAATGATATCTTAAGGTGTGTTTGTCTTAATCTCATTTGATGCCTAATCTATTATGTTACATTTGTCTGAAGCACTTATTCCCATGACCTGTTATTTATATTATATTATTTGTTATTTATATGATTACCACGTGTATTACTACTGTGAAGCGCTATGCACATTAATAGCGCTATACATATAAAGACATTAAATACAATACAATTATGTACTGTAATATTCTGGTGAACAGGTAAAAAGGTTTCTCAATGTATGATCTCTGATAAGGATTGTGCATCTGTTTACCCCTGGGGTCTAAATTTGAATTACAAAACGCAGGAGGTGTTTGTAGTCTGGGAGAAGCCCAAACATACTGGTTAACAATGGGGTGTGAAGTAAACAGGTTTTGATTGTCCATTGTCATTACTACTTGTATATTAATGTAATGTGTTCAAGGTACAACTAATCAGAAGTGCAATAATTCACATCTACATCAAATACAGTTTCTGATATAGTAATCTGGCACAAGCAATCTTCTGGAGTAACACACTCCTTCATCCCCGACTCTAATTTGGTATTTACTTCAGTGCTGTATTTCGGATCCAGGGGAGATGTTGCAATGAATTTCAAGCATGCCTCAATGCCATCTTTGTGGGGGATGTTACTCTACATGGATTATACAGTGGCGACAAAGTTAATTCTTCCATTTGCCCGGTCTCGGCCGCGGCAGATACCGGGCGCACACCGAATTGTCCCGCGCGCGCACCGGAGCTTCGGAGGATCGGTCCTCCGATCGGGGCATCCCCCTCCCCTCTCCGGGTCCACCGGGTCCCCAGGAGCCCCCCACCGCCATCCCCTACATCTCGGGACACCAGGGCTCCCTTCGGGGAGCCCTGGGCACGCACGCCGTGCGCGTACGCTCCCGATGAAGCGTGACCGCGCATCTGTGACGCGCGGCACGCCGAGGGAATTCAGGGAAAAAGCCGCGAAACCTCGCGGCTTGCGGCTCTAGCCGTATTAGAATAAACTTTGTCGCCACTGTACATCCATGTGTTGGATGGTAGTTTGGTGATGTTAAGTTTATTGAAGAATTCAGTTGTGATCTGTTGAAGAATTCTTGTAGGTCTGAAGATAATTGGATTTGATCCAGCATGGTGGTGGTACAGAATGTTAGTCCCTTAGACAATAATCAGACAGGTTTATAACTCCCATTTTGACATATATATATATTGACACATAATATATATATATATATATTGTGACAGAAACCAGGGGTTGGTAATAAACTCCATATACAGGGCTCCCAGGATACTGAACAGTTTCTGTCCTGTCTAAGCTGAACAGGGCAGCCTCGTGGTACAGGCACTCCATTCCACAGTTTGTCTGCTGCCTGTTTTCTGTCACCTGTCATGCTGATTAGAGTTCAGGTATATAAGACCTGTTTCCTGTTTCCTCTGAGCCCCGCCCAAGAGCCTGGAAGGCTGCTGAACTGCAGAGGGGTGAGAAAGCCTCTTTCCCAAATCGCTTCATTCATTCTGTTAGTTTGTCTAAAGACTGCAAAGGTACTTATTTTGTTGGTGGAAGTGGACAAGCCACTTCCAACTCTGAGTCAGGGACATCTAAGTTTAAGTTATCGCTCAGACGAGCAGCTTTTTGTTTGGCTTTGTTTTCTGTTTAAACTGTGGCAGTCTCAGTGCCTGGGACTGAATAAACCAGGCATAGCCGGTTTAAAGGAACAGTACGTGACGTCTCATCATTTAACCTACCCTAAAAGACCGTGTTCTAACAGTACCGGACAGACGGCGGAGCCCCGGAGTAAGCCGTTTGTCACATATGGTGGAGAATGCGGGCAGAACACTGAAAGGTCTGGGGGTTAAAGAACTTTAAAAAAAAAAAAAAAAAAAAGAAGGTTTTTTTTTCTCTCTCTCCAAACAAGATGGAAGACGTGGTGAGTGCGCTGGTACGCAATGTCGCTGTCCAGAAAGACGCGAATGAAGCCCAGCAACAGGCGAGTGAAACCCAGCGACAGCTGTTAATAGCCCAGCAAGAGACTAATGCAAACCAGCAAGAGACAAACCGCTTGCTGAGAGAGGAGCAACAGCGGTTCGCTCAGGGCTTACAGCAGGAACTCGAGATCCTGAGGGGGACTATCAGTAACCTTCCACTGGCAGAGGCAGCCCCAGTTCCGAAAATGACCAGGGCAAGCCACTACCTTCAGAAGATGGGACCCTCGGATGATGTGGAAGCCTATCTTCTCACGTTTGAACGCACGGCACAGAGAGAGGGATGGCCAGAAGCTGAGTGGGCTGGTCTAATCGCACCCTTCCTAAGCGGCGAACCCCAGAAGGCTTACTTTGATCTAGAGCCAGCCGAAGCTAACGTCTATGCAAAATTGAAGTTCGAGATCCTCGCCCGCCTCGGCGTAACCACGGCTGTTCGTGCCCAAAGGTTTCACGCATGGTCCTTCACGATGGATAAAGCCACCCGAAGCCAGATGTATGACCTCATCCACCTCGCCCGGAAGTGGCTACAACCCGAGATCAACTCAGCAAGCCCCATCGTGGAACGGTTGGTCATGGACCAGTTCTTGAGGAAACTTCCCTCTGCCTTACGCCGTTGGGTCAGTCGGAGTGACCCCCACAATGCGGATGAGCTTGTGGCCCTTGTAGAAAGGTACAGTGCAGCAGAAGAGCACCCGCAACCCACAGTCGTGGAGCAACCCCACTATCCGAGGTTCCAGGACTCTTCCAGAGATGGTAAAAGGGTACCGGGGTTAAGGGGTGCTGAAGAGCGGCGACCACCTTCACGCCGCTCCAGCAACAGTGGTTCGCACACTAAGGGCAATAGCCAACATGGGGAGCCGGGAAAAGGCTCTAAGTGGGACACAGACTATGTACCTAAATGTGTAAATTGTCATGAGAGGGGCCACACAGCAAAAATCTGCCCACTAAATGATGAGCCCATGCAATGCAACAGCGTGGAACCTTATTCGCTGTTGTCCCAATGTATGGGCCCTAGCCCAGAGGACCCCTTGAATAACCATCTGTGGGCATTTGTAAAGGTTAATGGTAAGAGGGTTCGGGCACTTCTTGACTCTGGGAGTATGGTCACACTAGTGTCCGAATACCTATTGCCCATTAAGAAGAAACAGGTAAACAGTTCACAAAGAGTGGCAATTTGTTGTATACATGGGGATAATCATGAATATTCCACTGTTGATGTTTTTTTTGAAACAGAATTTGGTTCTTTAGATTTCAAGGTGGGTGTTGTACCCAAACTGGCACATGATGTGTTAATAGGGACCGACTTTCCCCATTTTCTAAAAATGTGGTCCCCAGCTCAGAATAGCGCCCAGAGTTCAATAGCAGACCATAACGAAGTGTTAGAAGAAACAAATCCTTTCCCTTTTTCAGAAATGGAGGTTGACGAGGGCCCAAATAAGAAGGGGGAAAAGGAGGAGTGCTGTGAAATTCCCTTCCCCATCACTACTTTGGTAGGGAATACCCCAAATCAAGATGTTGATCAGGCACTTACCACCCCAGTACAGGATAAGACCCTCGCTGACCTAGAGGTCAGTCCTGGGAGTTTTAAGAAGGCCCAGTGGGAGGACCCCACATTAGCAGTAGCAAGGGGAAATATACGGGACCAGAATAGTACTCCTGGCCAACCAGATAGGTCACTTGCTTACCCCTACTTCGAGGTAGAGAACGACCTAGTATATCGGGTTGATAAAAGAAAATCAGTTACAACTAAACAATTGTTGGTACCACGGACATTCCGTAACGTAGTATTACACCTCGCACATAGTCATCCATTGGGGGGACACCTAGGGGTAGAAAAGACAAAAGAAAAGGTTCTCCGAAGCTTTTATTGGCCTGGGGTTCTGGCAGAAATTACAAACTATTGTTCCTCATGCCCAGAATGTCAGATCACCGCCCCGTTCAAAGCATACCGCAGCCCATTGGTACCCCTTCCCATAATAGAGGTACCATTTGACCGGATTGCTATGGATCTAGTAGGACCCCTAATAAAGTCTGCTAGGGGACATCAGCATATATTGGTAATATTAGATTATGCTACCCGATATCCGGAGGCAGTTCCCCTACGTAGCACCTCTGCTAAAAACATAGCAAAAGAGTTAGTACTGCTGTTTTCCCGGGTCGGAATTCCTAAAGAGATCTTATCTGACCAGGGAACACCATTTATGTCCCAAGTAACAAAAGAGCTATGTAAACTCCTAAAAATCAAGCATCTCAGAACCTCAGTCTATCATCCACAAACAGATGGTTTAGTGGAAAGGTTCAATAAAACCTTAAAGAGCATGTTACGCCGGGCGGTCGATAAGGATGGGAAAAACTGGGACTGTTTGTTACCATACCTGTTATTTGCCATTAGGGAAGTTCCCCAGTCATCCACAGGCTTCTCCCCGTTTGAACTATTGTATGGCCGACATCCAAGGGGCTTACTGCATATAGCCAAAGAAACTTGGGAACACGAGGTTACCCCTTACAGAAGTGTAATAGAGCATGTTGCCCAAATGCAGGACCGCATTGCTGCAGTCCTACCCATAGTGAGGGAACACATGGAGAAAGCTCAAGAAGCACAAAGGAATACGTATAATAAGGGTGCTAGGGTCAGAATTTTTTTTCCAGGTGATAGGGTACTAGTTCTGGTTCCCACCGTGGAGAGTAAATTCCTTGCTAAATGGCATGGGCCATATGAGGTCTTGGAAAGAGTGGGAGAAGTAAATTATAGGGTAAGGCAGCCAGGTAGGAGGAAACCTGAGCAAATTTACCATATAAACCTACTCAAGCCCTGGAAAGATAGAGAGGTCTTGTTAACCCTAGTACCCCCAGGTCCGTCAGAGAATCAAGAAACTGACCCAGAGGTTAGCATAGCTGAAACACTGTCCGTGCATCAGAAACGAGAGGTCCAGAGTTTAGTGAGAAGGAACAAAGAAATCTTCTCTACACAGCCAGGTAAAACTAACGTAATTAAACATGACATAGTCTCTGAACCGGGGGTCCGAGTTAACCTTAAACCGTACCGAATCCCAGAGGCCAAGAGAGAGGCTATAAGTTTAGAGGTAAAAAAAATGCTAAAACTAGGCGTAATTGAGGAATCCCAAAGTGGGTGGAACAGCCCTATAGTTTTAGTCCCAAAGCCAGACGGTACAACAAGGTTTTGTAATGACTACCGGAAACTAAACGCGGTGTCAAAATTTGATACTTATCCTATGCCCAGGGTGGATGAACTTGTAGAGAGACTGGGCAAAGCCCGATATCTCACAACCCTAGACCTAACAAAAGGGTACTGGCAGGTTCCCCTCACAGAAAGGGCAAAAGAAAAAACAGCCTTCTCAACCCCAGACGGCCTCTTTCAATATAAGGTGCTGCCTTTTGGCTTACATGGAGCTCCCGCCACATTCCAAAGAATGATGGATAAAATTTTAAAACCACATGTTCGGTACGCTGCCGCCTACCTGGATGATGTGGTAATCCATAGTGAAGATTGGCAGTCCCACCTTCCAAAGGTCCAAGCTGTGCTCGACGCAGTTCGGTCTGCTGGACTAACTGCTAACCCCGCTAAATGCACTATTGGTCTGGAGGAGGCCAAGTATCTGGGGTATTCTATTGGTAGAGGGTTACTCAAACCACAAACACTCAAAGTAGAAGCGATACAAAATTGGCCAAGGCCAGTCACAAAAAAACAAGTAAGGACCTTTTTGGGGTTAATTGGCTACTATAGGAGGTTTATTCCCAATTTTGCAACTAAGGCAACCCCACTAACCGACCTCACAAAAGCAAGAGGACCGCTAATGGTAAAGTGGTCCCCCGAAGCCGAACAGGCCTTTAGAAGCCTGAAAGAAGCTCTCTGTGCCCAACCAGTGTTGGTCACACCTGACTTCTCCAAAGAGTTCGTAGTCCAAACCGACGCATCTGAGGTAGGGCTGGGGGCGGTACTCTCCCAGGAGTCTCAAGGGGAGGAGCACCCCATCCTTTATTTAAGTAGGAAACTAAATCCCCAGGAGAAAAATTACTCCATAGTCGAGAAAGAGTGTCTCGCAATAAAGTGGGCTGTAGAGACACTCAAGTATTATCTGTTGGGGAGAAAGTTCCGATTGGTCACAGATCATGCACCCCTTACCTGGATGTGTCAAAATAGGGAGAAGAACGCTAGGGTGACCAGGTGGTTCCTAAGCCTACAGCCCTTTAAATTTTCTGTGGAACACAGGTCGGGGCACAAACATGGCAATGCCGACGGGTTGTCAAGGATGCACTCCCTAATATCCATGGTCGCTCACCCCTCGAGGTCTGAGCTGGGGGGGAGGATATGTGACAGAAACCAGGGGTTGGTAATAAACTCCATATACAGGGCTCCCAGGATACTGAACAGTTTCTGTCCTGTCTAAGCTGAACAGGGCAGCCTCGTGGTACAGGCACTCCATTCCACAGTTTGTCTGCTGCCTGTTTTCTGTCACCTGTCATGCTGATTAGAGTTCAGGTATATAAGACCTGTTTCCTGTTTCCTCTGAGCCCCGCCCAAGAGCCTGGAAGGCTGCTGAACTGCAGAGGGGTGAGAAAGCCTCTTTCCCAAATCGCTTCATTCATTCTGTTAGTTTGTCTAAAGACTGCAAAGGTACTTATTTTGTTGGTGGAAGTGGACAAGCCACTTCCAACTCTGAGTCAGGGACATCTAAGTTTAAGTTATCGCTCAGACGAGCAGCTTTTTGTTTGGCTTTGTTTTCTGTTTAAACTGTGGCAGTCTCAGTGCCTGGGACTGAATAAACCAGGCATAGCCGGTTTAAAGGAACAGTACGTGACGTCTCATCATTTAACCTACCCTAAAAGACCGTGTTCTAACAGTCCCGGACAGACGGCGGAGCCCCGGAGTAAGCCGTTTGTCACAATATATATATATTGACACATATATATATATATGTATGTATCCCTTGTCGATACACTGCGGGATACAGGCCTCCCCAATGATCTTCTAGGATCTGTGGTTGCAAGCCTCTGCTCTCCATGTTGCTCCAACACATTTTCTGATTTCACCCTCCCACCTTACCTTTTGGTCATCATCTAGGTCAAGGCCGCCTTAATGTATGGGCACGCTGGGCAGTTGCCCAGGGGCCCCACAGCATAGGGGGACCCCATGTGCCCGGCCCATGAGTGCCCACCAATGCTTTCCCCCCGCCCGGCACCCCGGCTCGCTCTCCCCCCGCCCGGCACCACGGCTCCACTCAATCTCCCCCCGCCCGGCTCCACTCACTCACCACCCGCCCAGCACCCCAGATCTGCTCACTCTCCTCCCACCCGGCACCCTGGCTCAGCTCGCTCTCCCCCGCCCGGAAGTGGAACCCCGGCTCTGCTCGCTCTCCGCCCGCCGGCACGCGTCACAACCGCTTGCAGCCTAGCAGTGCAGCACTTCCGGTGCCTGCTGCTGCCAGTAAGCGCGTGGGAGGCTGGGAGTTACAGTGTAGGCAGGGCCTCGTGCACTTCTTTCCCCGGGGGCCCCTAATGTTGTTGAGATGGTCCTGGTCTAGGTCTTTTATTATCCTTTAGAATACCGTCAACAGTGGTCATTTCTTCTTGTGATATGTCTCTTCTACTGCCATTTTAATTTCTTCATGATTGTGATGATGACTTTTGTTTGGGTTTTGAATCCATTGATTCCTTTTCCTTTCTATTCAGTTAATAGACAGCATACATCTCTTCATACTATACTTCTTTGCGTTGTCTGAAGTTTCTGAATTGTCTTTGCATTTAGGGTCCAAGCTTCACATCCTCACCAAAATCCAAAAACACAACCAAAGTGAAAACCTCACATTTTTTTTAGAGAAAAAACTAAAACCTAAACAGCATTATCAATGAACATCTCTACTTGAAGTTATTTTTAAAAAAAATTTGGGGATAGAAAGTGAGAAGCAGTAGTGATTTTACACTATGCCAAAGGGGCGAGTAAATGAATAGAAAGATTTGTGTGTGGCCGGCAGAGACATGATAGCTGAACAAAATGAGGTGATCCGAGATCAAGTGCAAAGACAACAGTGTAAAAGACAGAGTAGAGACATCAGTGGAACATCAGCAGAAAAAAGAAATATGATGTGAGGAGTTTCAGTATACTTGAATAGAGTTTGACTGTATGCATGAAAAAGCCAAGCAAACATGAACTATAAACTCCCAATAGATCTAAGAAGACTCTTCTAATTTCTGTCTTTCAACCAGGCACTGAACGATGCCGAGGATTATCAGTCTGCCAAGCACCAACTATCCACGACTCCGATAATTGCTAAAGTGTACTACATCATGGCAGGCACAATGCCAGGAGAGGGGGTAATTATAACCAGAGACAGGCTTGGATCTGCTGATATCTTGCCTCTGGATCCCTTAAATGGAGAGTAAGTTGACAGCTAATCAACTATTATTTGTTATGTTGACACAAAGTTTTAGTAGCTGCATTGTTCCTGGAGAAGCAGATTCAGTGTAGGTTGTGATACCTTTAAGCAGACCAACATTAAAGTTATTTGTAGATACAATTATAGTGTACAGGCATCTTCAAGTGTACTGTGGCAGCACAGTTTGAACAAACATATATATCCTAAAAGATAACGATAAATGCTGAATAATTACAAAATAGATTTGAAAATATTTCATAAAATTGAAGTGAGGATATTCTAACCACTATTGATTAATAAAATATAATATAGGGATACTTGAATCAGCTAGCGCTCATGCCTTAGTAGACAGTATTAAATACACTGTTACTAGCACAATAAGTGAAAATATAAACACATTCATATACCATAAGAAAAAGTCCATATGAGTATATGTAGAGTCCAGTCCAGATATTATATGGGTAATGCTGCTTCTTCCAATAGGATCCAGAAAATAAAAAGAAGAAAATGGGTTTTGTGCTTTCTATATATATATATATATATATATATATATATATATATATATATATATATATATATATATATATATATATATATATATATCCTAAAGTGATGAGTAGAGGAGGAGATAAACTCTTGTAGGGAGTCTCCAAGTGGAGTGGGGAGACGATTAGCATAAATAACATACCAGAAGCTACATATGCTAATTCTCTGTGGTGGATGAGTAGCAGAGGTGTGAAGAAGCTGTTATGCTCACACCTTCTCTAAAAAGTGGAGCAAGAAGTGTAATAAATGGTGAAATAATGTGTTACAAATCCTGTATTTTTATTTTAGACCTATCATTTATAGGTTACATTTTGTCCTGTAGTGTATTATGTTACTGAAGCTTGACCCTACCTGTCTTTCTAACTATCGACCTGTCTCCCTCCTGCCTTTTGCCTACAAACTCCTTGAACGTCTTGTATTCTCTCGCTTGCTCCATTTTCTCAACACCTATTCTCTCCTAGACCCTCTACAATCTGGCTTCCGCACTGCTCACTCCACGGAAACAGCCCTCACTAAAATAACTAATGACCTCCATGCTGCCAAAGATAGAGGTCATTACACTCTGCTCATATTACTCGACCTCTCTGCAGCATTTGACACCGTGGACCACCCTCTTCTCCTTCACATTCTCCGTACTCTTGGCATTCGGAACAAAGCTCTATCCTGGATCTCATCCTACCTCTCCCATCGTACTTTCAGTGTCTCTTCTGCTAACACCTCCTCCTCCTCTATTGATCTCTCTGTGGGGGTACCCCAGGGCTCTGTCCTGGAACCTCATCTCTTTTCTTTGTATACACTCTCTCTAGGTGACCTAATAAAATCTTTTGGGTTTAATTATCACCTCTATGCTGACGACACACAAATATATTTCTCAACACCCGACCTTACACCTGCTGTACAAACCAAAGTTTCTGAATGTCTCTCTGCTATATCATCCTGGATGGCCCTCCGCTGCCCTAAAACAGAGCTCCTCATACTTCCTCCCAAACCTGGCCCTACTACCTCCTTCCACATTACTGTTGGAACTACGTTCATTCACCCAGTAGCCCAAGCACGCTGCCTTGGGGTCACACTTGACTCCTCTCTCACATTCGCCCCTCACATTCAAAACATTTCTAAAACCTGTCGCTTTTTCCTCCGCAATATAACTAAGATACGCCCTTTCCTCTGTTGCTCGACTGCTAAAACTCTGACTCTGGCCCTCATTCTCTCCCGTCTTGATTACTGTAACCTCCTGCTGTCCGGCCTTCCTGCCTCTCACCTGTGTCCCCTACAATCTATCCTAAACGCTGCTGCCAGAATCACTCTACTCTTTCCAAGATCTGTCTCAGCATCTCCCCTCATGAAATCCCTCTCCTGGCTTCCGATCAAATCCCGCATCTCACACTCCATTATTCTCCTCACTTTTAAAGCTTTACACTCTTCTGCCCCTCCTTACATCTCAGCCCTAATTTCTCGTTATGCACCATCCAGACTCTTGCGTTCTTCTCAAGGATGTCTTCTTTCTACCCCCTTTGTATCTAAAGCCCTCTCCCGCCTTAAACCTTTTTCACTGACTGCCCCACACCTCTGGAATGCCCTTCCCCTCAGTACCCGAATAGCACCCTCTCTATCCACCTTTAAGACCCACCTTAAGACACACTTCCTTAAAGAAGCATATGAATAGCACTGCGGCTATTCTGAACACATGATACATAAGGCTTGGTCCCCTGCAGACGCACTTACCAGAACTCACTCCTACTTTCCCTGTACGTTCTCCCTACCTACCAATTAGACTGTAAGCTCCTCGGAGCAGGGACTCCCCTTCCTTAATGTTACTTTTATGTCTAAAGCACTTATTCCCATGATCTGTTATTTATATTATCTGTTATTTATTTGATTACCACATGTATTACTGCTGTGAAGCGCTACAGTATGTACATTAATGGCGCTATATAAATAAAGACATACAATACAATACAATTATGTCCATAATTACTAAGTGGGCCTAGGGCACCTTACAACCCATTGAAAGTCTAATTTTCACACCTAAATGTTCCCAATTTAAGTGAATCTGCAAGCAGATACAAAAAGACTCAGTCAAGGGTGCCGCTGAAGGGGTGACGGAAACTAAACTGGTCTATCTATAACCTCCTATTAGCTCTTGATCTAATTTACTGATACCTACAGTTTGTTATAACTACTCTGCTTGTTTCATTCCTAGAATACATGGACATCTGCACCTAAATCACTGTACTCTGCTAACCCCTCTCACTCTCGCATGTGTAATCTATAACACACCCCACAGAATATTTTAATGAATCTAGTTCTGGAATCCTCATTAACAATGCACCTTACACCATTGTTTCTTAACTCCATTGTTACTTTAAGCTATTGTGACGGTAGGGGTAGCATGGCACTGTGGTACCATGTATTAAAGAGTAAGTGTCACAGTAAACCATGTCTTTTAACACATTTCTATTTTTGGGATCATTTATTAGGCAAAACAAGAAATGAAAACACAAAATAGTGCAATATTCAAAACTACAACAAATGTAATCAGTGTTGATACAGTAGCTCTATAAAGTTTGCCCTCACGTGTACAACGTGATATTAAGGCGTTGTGGTTGTTAGAAGTTACCAACTTTAGTTTCCAGATAGGTACTCCGGATCAACACCAATAATGTTCCATAGGAAAGGAAGGGAAATCCATATACAAAGGAGAAAAAGCAAAATAGTATAATATTGCTTTTAATATTAAAAACACAAAGTATTCCATTTACATAAGTGTTTTGTGGTGAGCATTCAGACCACCCTGGGTCATATGGACAGACAAATTTCTTCACAGCAACAGTATCTGCTCCGCGGCAATCACAGCATACACTGGGCTGATTGCTGTGACATTCAGATGTGGAGGACTACACCAAAGTTACACTCTGTAATCCACGACTCACCCAACGCGCGTTTCTACTTAATAGTCTTCCCTGAGGAAGAGGCTTCCCTGAGGCTTTTCTAGCTTCATAACAAAGCTGGTTGCGCTGCTATTCGTGACAGAGCAAATTTGAAAAGCCCGCCCTAGCTTCATCGACTCAAGTCACAGGATGGTCTGATTCTCTAACTCAGCCATCTCCTTACATACCCTCCGCTGTTCTATGTTCAGCATAGAGGTAGGAGGAGCAACCAATTAGAGCGTCGGAATTCCTCCCCGCCATCCAAAAGAAATATGGGCTCGTCCTTTGGCTGACATCAGAGGAGGAGGCGTGCCAAGCCGGCTCGGGATGCCCCGTGGGTGGGACATACAAATTGACCAATGGGAAATGCGCCGACATTCTCCCACTTCCCCCAGTCAATCCATTGTCACCTACTGGGCAGGCTCC
Source organism: Ascaphus truei (assembly GCF_040206685.1). Taxonomy (NCBI): domain Eukaryota; kingdom Metazoa; phylum Chordata; class Amphibia; order Anura; family Ascaphidae; genus Ascaphus; species Ascaphus truei. Next base: position 336,366,360 of record NC_134483.1, on the reverse strand, counting down.
ACTGAGTCTGGAAAACCAGAGGGCCCCCTAGTACTCCACCTTGTCCCGGCCACTTAGCACGCCGACATCTCTCAACATCCCATCTCCTCTTTGAACTATGGACTCTATACAGATATGCCGGCATCTATGCTGATGCCCTAGCTGACTGTATTGAGTCTTATAGCAAATGTCTAAAACATTATAACATACACTTTAATAATATATACACTTTGGGGAACCTTATACTTATAAGGGAAATGGATTTGGGATATTTGGGCTCAAAATCAGGAGTCTGGGGGACACAGTGTTGCCCAGGCGTAATTCACCCTGCGTACTGGCAAATCATGCCTGCTCACCGGGGAGAATGAAAGGACTACCAGTAACTTTGGCCCCGAACTCCTGCAAACAAAATAATTGAATTTATACCCAAATATCCCCCCTATAACCGACACACAAGAAATCTCACAGTTCTAGGACCAAGGGAACAAGAAAACAGAATAAAGCAGGGGTGATTTTATTTTCAGCATGTATTATCCCTGGTCCCTGGCTTATGGTGCTTATGTAGCTACCAGGGACCCCATGGTTTCAGGGGTAATCAGAGGGCTTAACATTTATTGTATAACCTGGTTACCCCCTACCGTCACAGTAAGTTCGCTTGTTGCCTCTACCAGCCAAGATGGCAAACCAGTTATAGGGTTAACTCACCATATTTAGGCTGTAAAATGGCTGTCAGTCCTGTTATTATATCTTACCTGTGGTTAGGAATCTGTAGCAGGGTTTCTATATGCTTATTCTATTTTAAATTGGATTTATGATTTCTTTACACTTCCATGTGACTCATTGTATGCTTGGGCCACTAACACGGTCAGTTGGCTAGAATACAACGAGGCAGGGGCTAGCCTTTGTATGGGGCAGGTGCAGTGTCTGTGGACACTGGTCAGGTGGGGGAAGTTGGTCCCTCTTGCAGGGGAGGTACATACTCTAAAAGATTAGCATTGTTCTCCCACTCCGGCAGCCAGGCATCTACCCCTATGGGAAGTATGGAACTATCATTGGGAACTGAGACTGGCTCCATTTGGCTTGATTGCCATTGGTCAGTTCCAATTTCACATGCTCCAAAAGCGCCGCTCCTTGGAGCTGTCCTTGGCGCTGTCACTGGCAATGCCTCTAATTGGTCGCTCCGGCCAAGCCCCCAGCTCACAATTGGATCAGCGGAGGACAGGTCTCTGCGGATTGGTAAGCACCCAGTTCTCCATGTTTTCAGATGGATACTGGGAAACTATGCAAGCTGATGCCGATAACGGCTCCACAGATGTTCATGGTTGGTCTCAGTGACTAGAGTCCAACTGGAAAAGTGAACGCTTATTCCTAGTTACTGGGAATGGACGGATCAAGGTGGTATACTGAGTAAGCTAGCTCTGCCAGTGACCAGCACCTAGCGAACTAGGAGTCCCCTGTACCCCATGTTTCTGGTTAGTTACTGCTCTATTTTGTGCCCTGTGTAGCTCCCTGTTGGCTCCGGCCAGAATAAGGGCAGATTGGAGGGGTTAATACCTCCTGGTCCGGTGCTCAAAAATTAACCCCCAGCAGAGTGAACTGATTTAAAGTGGTACAGATCTCTTGTACATTCAGCAGGAGTATTGATTATGTATAGATATCATGACATGTCCATATCAATTAGAGCACTGTGCATTTTAACTTGTCCTGATGTCCGAATGAATCTAGAAAGCCTGATGTTGCGCTGGTGTGCAATTCAAGAGCTCCCACTTCAACCAGCTCTTAGGATTCAAATACACATAAGATCCCACTGGCATAAGCTTCAATGCACCATAATGTGGAAAGTGTTTTAACTCACGGTCTCGTTGGGCAAAGCTCCTGCTGTGAATGCTCCCATGCGCTGATAGAAGAGTAGAGTGGTTCCCACGATGAGAAGAAATGCCGGTGCACCACAGCAATACAAAAGTAGAATGGGATGACCAAAAAATAGAGTGTTTATTGAAGCTTGGGAAACATATGAAATGGTAACAGAGCTGACACTCTAATGTGTTTCACACGCAAAGGAATGCTTATTCCTAGTTACTGGGAATGGACGGATCAAGATAGTATACTGAGTAAGCTACCTCTGCCAGTGCCCAGCACCTAGGGAAATAGGAGTCCCCTGTACCCAGTGTTTCTGGTTAGTTACTGCTCTATTTTGTGCCCTGTCTAGCTCCCTGCGTTATTTAACACTCTTGTTGTGCCTGGTGTTTATGAACCCTTTAAAAATAAAATCTGGTCTACCATGACAGTTATTACCATCATCATCCTAAAATTGTAATCTGAATAACTTGCTTCATCCTAAAACACTATTTATCTCATCCTCCCTACTGCCATTACCACTTTTCTGCTCTCATAAGCTTTACTGCTTCTTTCACCCAAACTGCAATGCTTTCAAACTGAAGTCTCCGTTTCATACATTTTTTCCCTATTTTAATCTCTGATTATCCTTCTACTGTACATCTTGCAAAACATATATATATATACAGTGTTCGACAATTGTATACATTTACTCGCCCGGGGCGGGTGGATTTAACCCTCGGGCGAGTAAATATTGGCCCAAGCAGCACACGTGTTTTTTTTTAAATTCCCCCGTTCGCGCTGAAATTTCCCTGCTCGCGCTGAAAAAAAAAAAAAAAAACTCCCCCTACCTGACTCCTGATTGGCGCGCACTCCAGGCTTTGTGGGCACGCGGCCAGGCTCTATATGAGCCCGCCCCCAACGAGCGGCCATTCTGCCTGGAGCTCTGTTGGAGGGTAAGTACTCTCCATGCTGCGGCCCCTCTGCTCCTTCCCTGCGATCCCCCTGGTCCCCACATGGCTCCCTACTCCCCATCGCGGAAGCTCTCCTGTCCCCTGCTCCTGTCCCATTCCCCTCCTCCTGTCCCCTGCTCCTGTCCCATTCCCCTCCTCCTGTCCCCTGCTCCTGTCCGCTCCTCCTGCTCCTGTCCCCTGTCCCCTCCTCCTGCTCCCTTCCCCTCTTCCTGCTCCTGTCCCCTTCCCCTCCTCCTGTCCCCTTCCCCTCGATCCACCGATCGATGTCAGGGGCGGGAGGTCCCCGCTGCTGCAGCCCGGTTGGCTTGCGTGGGGGGCTCGGCCCTCACCACGTGCCTCCCATGCGTCCCCTACCTTCATGATGGCGCAGCCGCCGCATGAGGTGGGGGGATGTCGGCCTGGCCCCCCCTCCCCACGAGCTTCATGCCGCCGTGGGCTGGGGGGAAAGAAGCAGCCTGCAGCTTGGCCGTGCACTGTGACATGCCGGCGAGGGGAGCAGGGCAGTGGCGGCCATGGCGGGGCTGACTGTCACCTGGGGCGCCCAGTGGGGGATACCTCGCCACGTGCCTCCCACCCACCCTGCTGATTGGGGGGGGGATGTCGGCCTGCCCCCCACACGAGCGGGAGATGGGCGCGGGTGGGTGGGGGATTTGCGTGGTGCTGGTCGCGGCCTTTCCTCCCCTGTGTGTGTGAGTATGTGTGTGTGTGTGGGAGAATGTGTGTGTGTGTGTGTGTGTGAATGAATGTATGTGTGTATGGGAGTATGTGTATGTGTGTGACACCAGAGGTCTCCCCCAGTCAGTAACCCCCCCCAGTCAGTAACCCCCCCAGTCAGTAACCCCCCCCCAGTCAGTAACCCCCCCCCAGTTAGTAACCTTCCCCCCAGTCAGTCACCCCCCCCTGTCAGTCACCCCCCAGTCAGTGTCAGTCACCCCCCACCCCCAGTCAGTGTCAGTCACCCCCCACCCCCAGTCAGTGTCATTCACCCCCCACCCCCAGTCAGTGTCAGTCACCCCCCACCCCCAGTCAGTGTCAGTCACCCCCCCACCCCCAGTCAGTGTCAGTCACCCCCACCCCCAGTCAGTGTCAGTCACCCCCCCACCCCCAGTCAGTGTCAGTCACCCCCCCACCCCCAGTCAGTGTCAGTCACCTCCCCACCCCCAGTCAGTGTCAGTCACCCCCCCACCCCCAGTCAGTGTCAGTCACCCCCACCCAGTCAGTGTCAGTCACCCACCACCCCCAGTCAGTGTCAGTCACCCACCACCCCCAGTCAGTGTCAGTCACCCACCACCCCCAGTCAGTGTCAGTCACTCACCCACCCAGTCACCCCTGCCCCACCCAGCCACTCACCAGCAAACCACTCAACCAGCCAGTCACTCACCCAGCCTCTCTCTCTGTGTATCACCCACCCTCTGTGTGTGTCACCCACCGTTTCTCTCCTCTTTCTCCCCACACTCTCTCTCCCCCCACACACTCTCTCTCCCCTCCACACACTCTCTCTCCCCCCCACACTCTCTCTCTCCCCCCACAACTCTCTCTCTCCCCCCACACTCTCTCTCTCCCCCACACACTCTCTCTCTCTCTCCCACACACACTCTCTCTCTCTCCCCCACACTCTCTCTCTCTCTCCCCCCACACTCTCTCTCTCTCCCCCACACTCTCTCTCTCCCCCCCACTCTCTCTCTCTCTCCCCCCCACACTCTCTCTCTCTCCCCCACACTCTCTCTCTCTCCCCCACACTCTCTCTCCCTCTCTCCCCCACACTCTCTCTCCCTCTCTCCCCCACACACTCTCTCTCTCCCCCACTCTCTCTCTCCCCCCCCACTCTCTCTCTCTCCCCCACACTCTCTCTCTCTCTCTCTCCCCACACTCTCTCTCTCCCCCACACTCTCTCTCCCTCTCTCCCCCACACTCTCTCTCCCTCTCTCCCCCACACTCTCTCTCCCTCTCTCCCCACACTCTCTCTCCCTCTCTCCCCCACACTCTCTCCCTCTCTCCCCCTCCCTCTCTCCCCCACGCTCTCTCTCCCTCTCTCCCCCACGCTCTCTCTCCCTCTCCCCCACACTCTCTCTCCCTCTCTCCCCCACACTCTCTCTCCCTCTTCCCCACACTCTCTCTCCCTCTTCCCCACACTCCCTCTTCCCCACACTCTCTCTCCCTCTTCCCCACACTCTCTCCCCCACACTCTCTCTCTCCCCCACACTCTCTCTCCCTCTTCCCCACACTCTCTCTCCCCTACACTCTCTCTCTCCCCCCCACTCTCTCTCTCTCTACCCCCCCAACTCTCTCTCTCTCTCCCCCACACTCTCTCTCCCTCTCTCTCCCCCACCCTCTCCCCCCCACACTCTCTCTCCCTCTCTCCCCAACACTCTCTCTCCCTCTCTCCCCAACACTCTCTCTCCCTCTCTCCCCAACACTCTCTCTCCCTCTTCCCCACACTCTCTCTCTCCCCCCCACACTCTCCCCCCCCCCACACTCTCCCCCCCCACACTCTCTCTCTCTCTCCCCCACACTCTCTCTCTCTCTCCACCACACTCTCTCTCTCTGTCACTCACACTCTGGATCTCTTATTTACCCTATATATCTTAACTGCCCTATACTACACCGAAATCTTAACTACCCTATACTGCTTTCTTCCAGATCTGGCTCAAGCTTCACACGGAAGACATCGGAACCCCCCCCCTAACCCAGAAGACAGGTAATGAACACCTCCCCAATGTATAACATTGCGGGAATGAGCGTACCTGGACATTGAGGGACTGCGGATCAGGTAAGATCCCAGGCGGGATTACTGCTTTAGATATTGTGAAGCGGGGGCATCCAGACATTGGTTAAGGGGTTCAGGAAACTAGTCATTCACATCTGGCTTTTATTTCTAGATCCGACATTTACACACACACATGTAACAAGGACTAATTGTAGTATAATGTAATACAATAAATGCATTTGTCAAAAACGAATGTTGTTCTGACTAGGAATTTATTAAATGTATTTTATTTATATATTTTATTTTAAAGCGGGGTTGGGGGCGGGACTAGGGGCGGGACTGGGGGCGGGGTTGGGGGCGGGACTAGGTGGCGAGTAGATTTTTTGGTTGGGCGAGTAGATTTTTGGGTGATTTGTCGAACACTGTGTATATATATATATATATATATATATATATATATATATATATATATATATATATATATATATATATAAAAATCGCTGCGCTTCTCCATGTAAGGAGCATGCAGCTGGCAAAGAAATTGGCCATACAAATGTGAAAAAACAGAAAGTGAATCCCTGCACTTCTCCCTTTGGGATAGCAAGAAATGGGGATATAAATATATATATATAGTGTGAAAATCTATAAGATAAAGGAGACTTTTGGTTTACATCCTTTGATCAAATAATGCCAAGCCTGCTAACCACGTCAAGGTAAGTCTCTATAGCAGGTCCTACACTAAATGCATACTAATCTTATGTGAAGTGTTAATATATCCAAGCATATGCTTATGTAGCCCTGGTAAGAAATAGGTCTATATTCTATCCTCCTACTGGTGTAAGTCCTGCTAAGGGCAGGCCGCCAGTAGTTATCATGGGTTTCCCCCGCTTCAAGCCATGCCTTGATTGGTGGAGTTAGGCCCCCTGAATCTGTGTGGAAGGCAAGAGACACAGGGGAGGGGCCTGCTGACATCATGATGGGTGGGGCTGTTTAAAGTTAGTTGCCTGATCCTGTCAGTGGCAGTAGTGGTTAGAGTGAGTTCTGTCTTGGGAGTGAGAAGAGAGAGTTCTGTCCTGGGATCAGGAGGAATAAGTTCTAGGGGAGACAGCCCCACGTTTTGAGGAGCTCAGGCCAGCCTGAGTAGAGTTGATAGAAAAAAAAGGTGGACCAATGCCCCTCATCCTGCCTATAGGGTGAGGGAGAGCTAGCCCCATCCTGAGTGTCTGTACTTTGGGGTGGTGGCGGGGAGCAGTGAGAGCCCCAGACAGCCCATCCTGAAGGGGTACAGTCTGGAGGAGAAGGAGGAGGAGGAAGAGACCATTGTACTGCTGCTGCTGTGAGCTGTTTGCTAATAAAGAGACTTGATACTTTTACAAAGAGACTGAGACTGAAATCTCTCGCCCTATTGCGGGGCTTCTCTGGAAGGATTTCACCATACCCTGATAGGGCTTGCCAGAGATGGAGGCGCTGCACCACTAAAGAATGAAGGCAAGAACCCCAGAAGCCTGTCCCTGTTGTCCCCCATATCATCGTGGAAGACTCAGGCCCTCCTTTTACCAACAGGTATGCACCACCCACAGATATGTAGTCAGCCCTCATTACACCATAGGGGTCCGATCTGCGACTGGGGGGGGGGGGGGGTGAAGATGGGTTACACTTATATAATATAGTGCAGTTAAAAACTGTTATATATCAGTACAGATACTCACATGTCTGCAAATAAAGTGAATAGTGAAATACGGGGACCTTGCTAGGAGATTATATACCTAGAAGGGGAGGGGCTGGCCTCCCACAGACTGCTCAATAAGCAGTTGCAGGTGATTGGCTAAATATATTAATTACACCATAATAGTGTTGCCCACTAGGAGTGTGCTGCTAAGGATTAAAATCAGCCCAACAGAAATTGTAAAACAAATATATAAATTGCCGCGCTTCTCCATGTAAGGAGCATGCAGCTGGCGCAGAAATGTAATCCTTTGCAGCACGCTCCTAGAGGGCAACACTATTATGGTGTAATTAATATATTTAGACAATCACCTGCAACTGCTTATTGAGCAGTCTGTGGGAGGCCAGCCCCTCCTTCTTCTAGGTATATAATCTCCTAGCAAGGTCCCCATGTTTCACTATTCACTTTACTTGCAGACATGTGAGTGTCTGTACTGGTATATACCAGATTTTAACTGCACTATGTTATATAAGCATATGCTTGGATATATTAACCCTTCACATGACATTAGTATGCATTTAGCGTAGGCCCTGCTATAGAGACTTACCTTGACGTGGTTAGCAGACTGTACATCTTGCAGCTGATGTTTCTGCAAGGCCTGAGGCATACATTAACAACCTCTCCTTCAGTATCTCTAGCTAGTTCTTCTTAAACCTTCATTCTACAGGTGGTCCTCGGTATCTGACAGTCTGTTTTTCGTCGAATGCCTTATCCGATGCTGCATAATGCAGTCCGCAGGACACATTATCTGACGTTCACCACCACGGGTTAACATGGACCCACAATCCAATGGTCCATTATCCAATGGCGGTATGCGGGACACATTAGGTTGGATAAGTATGGTCCGGCTGTACTGTCTTGAATCCTTTTCTTTTCTCTATCTTTACCCTCTCCATGGGTAATGTTGTTCACTCATTTGGCTTTAAGTATCACCTCTATGCAGATGATACTCAAATGTATCTCTGTGTACCAGACCGGTTCCTAGGGTTCCAGTCATAAGTCACTAACCGACTCATAGTATATATTCCAGGATGTCATACTGCCACCTAAAACTAATTTTATCCAAGACAGAAGTTATAATTTTTCAACTGGGACAGGTCCTATTCCATCCTTTGAAACTACAATGGATGACACAACTGTTTACCCTATCACACAAGCTCACTTACATGGTGTCACATTAGTTCCTCCCTATCCTCTACTGAAATTCACACTTGCAAAATCCTGACACCTAATTTTGCAGGCACAAGGAGTTTTTGCCCAGTTGAGTTTATGATCTGATCTAAAAGATGGTCAGTTTCCCTTCCCAGATTTATTTAACTTGAGCAATGGGGAAATATCAACCTTGCAATACTACTGACATGGGCTTTTTTTTACCATCTGTATTTCATATTTTTTGTGTCCATACATTTGAGAAAAGTAATGCATTGATTTACTTCCTGACCAAATATTGTATTACTGTAGTTTGATTTTAACAGAATACGGTGCATAATTTCACACAAGTTTACCGTTTGTTGCAGGTGGTTCCGTGTGGTGACAAACTATGAGCCCACGACTACCCCACATCCATATGATTACCGCAGGTATGTAGAAATGCAACGGTAAAACTTGCATGCAAGACATAAATGCCAGATGCAGTTATACTCCCTACATCTTTATACACTCAATAAATCTCTCTGTCCAGCCCCTCGTTTTTTAACTTCTCTCCCTGTCTTTACGATATACCTGTTGGGGGAGGGGAAGGGGAATTGAAACCTCTGCTCAGCCTAATAACATGTTGGTAATTTTTGTAAAGGAAATGGTGCTGTGCTGAAATATGTACTAATTGTAGATACCTGCGAAAAAGAACTCAGCTGTTAAGCACTCTTGATCCTATGTTGTGAAAATTAATTAAAAATATTCTTTATTGATAATCCTAATTTAAAATAAAGTAGTGCACACAAATTGGACAAAACTAATACGTAACACAGAATCTTGGAAAAAGTGGGTTACCTCGCACAAGCCCCTTTAGTTAGATCGCGTGCTGCCAGGGAAATGGTAGAATATATCTAATGGAGTGTACTGTATAGGAGTACACCAAAGGTTCCAAATGACGGCGCACCGCAGACCAGAGTTGGATTATATCTTGGTCTAAATGTGCGACTACAGACAAATGATTCAAATAAAGTTTATTCACACAGAAATGTAATTAAAAACGTTCAATCCTAAATCCTAAATCTCTACAGTGAGGTACAACATTCTAAGATATACACATACATTGTGTTAGATATGGTCCAGATCTATGTATCAGTGGTACTAACAAGATGACCTGGTACAGCATTAAGGTATATTATCACTAGGAGATCAGACCAAGAGAGACGCACTACAAATATTTATATAGCCATCTCAGAAACACTATGGCAGTCATTACCCACTTCTGTTTGCAATAGAACAATTCCTCTTATTCACTAAGGGACTATAAATTGATATATTAATATCTCTCCCCCACTAATCTATCAAGAGGATCCAATCTATGATTATTAGTATACTATCTCACCAAGTAGGTATTTACCGCAATTGTGTGGTTTAAACCTCCAGACTTTCATTGTACTAAATATACCTTTTTTTAAAGGCATTATAGATATACTGTAACAGAAGCATTACTCCATACACCACGATCTGAGTGGCTGCTTACATCAGCACACATCATCATGCACAGCCTTTAGCTAGAGGTTTTATCTCTCACTTTAGAGATTTAGGATTTAGGATTGAACGTTTTTAATTACATTTCTGTGTGGATAAACTTTATTTTAATCATTTGTCTTTAGTAACACAGGGCCTCATGCAGTAAGCGTTGATAAGGGAATTATCGCCATTTTATAGGCAAAATTGGGTTTGAGATTCAGTAAGCGCCGATAAGTGCTTGATTTCGCCAGGTTTCGGAGCCGATTATTTTGTTATGGCCAGTCGGCTGCCGATAAGCCTGTTTTCGCCACTTATCGCCACTTTTTTAAATCGGCTGGATTCAACAAAAAAAAACAGCTTATCGGGCCTGATCGGCACTACGAAATTGAGATGTTATGGCCAATTTCTCCCGCCAACTAAAGTTGGCAGTTTGGAGGGGAGAACGATCGCTAAGGCTGCCGCAACGGCACTTAGAAAAAAAAAACTTCTGTACATCAATGGAGTCAATGGAGCGGGGACGTATAACAGTATAGTACTGTTTACGTTTCATTGCTCACAATACAAACGTCATTTGCATTACAGTGTGGGGGCATTCCCTGCATTGTGTCACAGCTGACGTGTATTATTTGCATAACATTATACTTTTACATGTTTGCAGCATTTGCGGGTCACATTACTCATCAAGTGATGATGTGCCAAGGGAAATATACTCAACTCTTAAAGGAGAACCTCACATCATATCACACATTTTACTGAACTGAGCGACAATTATTTACATGATGTTACACATGTCACACATGTCACACATACACAGTATATTCATCTTCCTTTACATTACACAATGCTTGTAATGTGACGCATCTTTAAACGTTCATGTACATCTGTCTTCTCATGTTTACATATAGTTTTGGGTCCTCCCTATTTTCATGACGTCACTTATTGGACGCTCAATCACATTGCATGTTTACATTGTAACCGTAGCATTACAAGCACTTCAACCTAACTTATACACACATGTACAGTAATTCAGCATTGGGACACCTTGTTAACTCATTCTATACCAACTATCCTCCTTACAGAAATGCATGCATATGCACACGACTATTCATTGTTGTCAACATGTCACAATAACATGCCTAATTACACATGTTACACAAAACTTTTCCCACGTCAATCTCAGCCTTTTTGCCTAATTACATGACTGACTGTTGCGTTCACAAGTGTTACATGCATTGCACATGCAACTATTTATTTGCAACCAATGTTTCTACAAAGGTTCACGTCACATCATTGCCAAATATCATCATTCCCTGCAGAATACACACAACAAATACTTATAACAAGAACTGCACACAGCTTGCCACAGAAGTACTTTATTATGTTAATGTAACACCTTGCATTTTACTATGTCACCTGACATCATCACATACCTATTTAAAGGACGCACATTACCTGCTCATTCACAGCTACTCATTTCAAAATGTTGAGATTGTTTAGGAGACGGAGGAACATTCTTTTCTATGACATGCTTGATGATGAAGACAATCATATAGGGCAAGGGAGGGACACACCGAGGGACAGTGACAGTGACGCGGATACGACAGGGACAGGGAGAGGGACAGGCCGAGGGACAGGTAGAGGGACAGGAGATCAGAGGAGAAGACAGAGGAGACAACTTGTGCCTCGTCCGCGTCTGTACAGGGAGAGAACCCTGTTAGATGGGATGAGTGAGGAGGAGATTGTAAGTCGCTATCGTTTGAGTTCAGCAGCAATCTTAGCTCTTTATCAGGAGATAAGGGGAGATTTAGATTTTTTCACAGCCAGAGGTCGTGCAGTCCCTGGGCTTGTTAAAATGCTGTGCTCATTACATTATCTTGCTTCCGCGTCATACCAGACAACTGTGGGCATAGTGGGCGGGGTCTCGCAATCTACATTCTCGCGGGCCTTGACCCAGTTTCTCTATGCACTCAATAGACGCGCTAGGAATTATATTCATTTTCCTACAGAGGCGACAGAGTGGCTGGAAGTCAGGACTGGCTTTTATAATATAGCAGGGATACCATGTGTGCTGGGTGCAATCGATTGCACACATGTTGCTTTGATTGCACCTAGTCAGAGTGAGCATGTGTACCGCAATCGGAAGCACTACCATTCACTCAATGTACAGGTGGTATGTGATGCGACGATGAGGATAATGCATGTGGTACCCAAATTCCCTGGTTCCAGTCACGATTCCTCTATCCTGAGGAACTCTTCAGTCTTCCATGCGTTCGAAGAGGGACATTTTGAACATGGTTGGCTGCTGGGTGAGTACACATTTACATGTTATAACACAAAACAATTTTTAATTTAGGAATGTTGGCATTGTACAATTTGATCACTAATGTCAGCTTATGTGTGCTACATTCATTATAGGTGACTCAGGATACGGAATTAGGCCGTGGCTCTTGACTCCGGTGCTAAACCCTCAAACTGAAGCAGAGGAGAGGTACAATGCAGCCCATATATCTACAAGATCTGTTATAGAGAGGACATTTGGCCTACTCAAGACCAGATTTAGGTGTCTGGACAGAACTGGTGGGGCTCTTCTATACAAGCCTCAAAAAGTGTCTGATATTATCCTTGCCTGTTGCATTTTGCACAATGTTGCACTCAGGCACAATGTACAGTCAGACCTAGCTGAGCCTGTGGTAGACGAGCATCCCACCCATGTAGCTGCTGAAAATGAACAAACAGCCAGTGGTGGCCAGACACGCCAGAATCTCATCAATTCATTTTTTTCTTGTAAGTAAAAACATATATGTTCCAAGTTATACTTTTATACTTACATTATGTTATCTTAACAATAATGTTTTTTTATATACCCTTCTGGTAGGACACAGATGAATATGGGTTGCACACCTTTCTTCTCTCTGCTGTGTGCACAAAGGGATGTGGCACCGGTATGTTATTGTTGCACAGGTTATATAATCCCTCTTCAATTTTACTTTAGTTGTGTGTATGTGAATACAACTGGGGTAACAAAGCACTAATATTTTAGCATTGTGTTGTTCCTTATGCTAACACAATACACATATTATGCCCATACTCATTCATGCTTCTAGTATGCTTACATACAATGTTATTGGTGCAGTGTAACATGTACATCCATATGATGTGTACACCAGCCTGATTTACATTTTGAATGTCATGAAATATACATGGTGTTGCACATTTAACACCAAATACACACTTTGCTGTGTTGTTTACGGTACTGAAGATGGCATGTCAATGTTTGCAATTTATATATTGTTCCTTTGCATTATAGGTATATCTCCAGTATGACTGATCATGGTATGTATATTTGCTGACATCTCTCATAAGATGTGCCTACATCAATCTTCCTATAATTATTTGAAGTCAAAACCCAACATATTGGTTTAAACACAAATGTTACATATATGTACTTTCTGTATCATGTATATGCATTTAGCTACTCTTGAGCTTTCATGTGCATTGTATTAGAAAATGATTACTCCCATTTCATCACATTTTATGTATGTTTCCTTATAAATTCCATTAATGTAATATAGAGTTGTTTGGAGACAAGGGGATAACTGTAGTTATTTCTTTACTTACGGGAGATCATTCATCACGGATGAAATTGACTGATCATAAAACTCCATGCATGAATGCCTGCAATCACAACAATGCGTACTACATCTTATATTTAGCAATGTTGGTGTTTTGTAATGCTAGGAATTAATAGTCAACATTAATTTAAATTTGTGACATGTGTATGTATAAGTCACACGTGTGTGGATGTGTCCTACATGTACCAAGTGTTAAACTGTTAACAGAGAAGACAAATTTGTCGCTAATGTTACTGTCATTTAGCATTTATAATTTACCAATATGACAATGTTGGTAATATTTTTGGAATATAAATCACGTCACTTCATCATTATCATGATGATAATTATCAAGTATTTTCACAATTGTAACGTCAATCACGTGCACATTAGCATAGACACACTTTGTAAGACAACTGTTTGTGTCTGTATCAATTTGTGTAGGATCCATGTATAACACCGACAAATGATAACACCAGCTTTATTATGGTAGCTTATATCATCATATTGACTATACTATGTATTTTTAGAACTTTTAATAAACACAGTAAACTATAGTTAGTTAGGTTAATGAAATATACACAGAAACGTACTTCATTACATGATGTTGATGTCATATTCAGAACTTCATGCATTGTAGGGGACCACAACATCTGGCCAATAACATTATTTGCTACAGTCCCAAACCATTTTATCAACATACCCATGTAACAAGAGATTTTTAACAATAAATGGCTAGTTGGTTGTAAGTGTCCTTTACATTGGGAGAAGGAGTGGCTCAGTGAGTAAAGACACACACTGGCACTGAGAGTTTGAAGCAGGGGAGTCTGGTTCAATTCCCGGTGTCGGCTCCTTGTGACCTTGGGCAAGTCACTTTATCTCCCTGTGCCTCAGGCGGCAAAAAATAAATTGTAAGTTCCACGGGCCAGGGACCTCAGCCTGAAAAATGTGTCTGTAAAGCGCTGTGTACAACTAGCAGCGCTATACATGAACATGCTCATATTATAATTATTATTATTATTATTATTATTGTTACATAGTTTCGACAGTCATACGTTCCATTACACAATAGAATACACAAATGTGTTAGCAGAGTGGGAATGGTTGTTATATATAAAACACACCATGCCATAAAATGATAGTAGTCATTAAAGAACACTCAATAAAAATTCATGAGGCACTATTTTGCAACATCATTATGTTAATTAAGTGCTTATGCAATATAGGCATAAGGATATCACATTTTTAATTGTTTGTTAATAAGCGCTGCAAGCAATATAAAATTAGTTCCATATGTAGTATAGTAGTCGGTGACTCCTCCTCACAATCATCTCATATAAAGGTAGACTCTTCTGAAATCATACATTGATCCGATTGTATCTTGCCCGACATCTCTGAAATACAGCAAACACATGATGGTCAAAGATGGCACCTTACTATATATGTATCTGTGACAACGCGTTACACATCTCTATATGATTGTGTAGATACACACGTCACTCAGTTATATGTTAGAAGTACAACTATACATCATTATGTATTCGTTTGTAAAATTAGTAGCACGCATAACTATGTATATGAAGTTAACGTTGGGTGTATACTTAAAAATGTGCGCGCACATCTTACTGTGCGCACGCACTTCACGCTTGGGTCGACTAAGTGTTAGCGCATGCGCAAAACAATGCGCACGTTGTGCGTTCAATACATGTTGTAAATACCATTAACCATAAAATATTTCTTTCTAATACAATGAAGGAGAAACTATATTCGTTCTAAACGACTACATCTGTATTCTTTTTAAACAGACGTGTGTGAAATACAGCAAACACATGATGGTCAAATATGGCACCTTACTATATATGTATCCGTGACAACGCATTACACAGCTCTATATGATTGTGTACATACACACGTCACTCACTTATATGTTAGAAGTACAAGTGTACATCAGTATGTAATGTTTCTTTAAATTTGTAGCAGGCATAACTATGTATATGATGTGAACGTTGCCTGTATACTGAAAAATGTGCGCGCACATCTTAGTGTGCGCACACACTTCACGCTTGGCTGCACTAACTGTTAGCGCATGCGCAAAACAAAGCGTACGTTGTGCGTTCAATACATCTTGAAAATACCATTAAACATAAAATCTTTATTTCAAATACAATGAATACGAAACTACATTCGTTCTAAACGAGTACATCTGTATTCTTTTTAAACAGACGTGTTTGGACAGAAAGGACGGCCGATAACACAATGCGCAAATGCAATACGTGTGACGTCATGTTAAACCAGCGTGAAACGCACGCTAACACTCCTCCCACTCAATTAACATTCAGCTAACGCCCAGTTGGCGCCTACAAACACTGAGCCGCACACATGACACACTGCAGTTACCGTTACTATAACAAAACATGACAGCCAATAGGCTTTGAGGCGCGCACGTCGCTTGGGGGCGGGACTTACATCCGTAATCCTTTTTAAGGACGCCTTGGCCCATGACAAGGGTCCCACGTCATACGTGGTGGACCCGCTTTTAAATGTTGCATGATAACAAAACAGGTATGTGTTAGAGTTATGTTAAAATGTTGCTAATATGGTTAAAGGGATAGGAAAGTACGTATATTTATTCCGTCAGCAATGTGTACTACACTTTCAGGTTATACTATATTGTATTCGGCAACAATTTCTTTGTGATCGCTACATGTTATGCAGTCTGCAATGTTACGCTGTATCCACGCATTGAAAGGGAAAATGGTGGTTAAAAAAAAAAAAAAAAAAAAAAAAACATTTAAACGCACAGTCAACGCATAACGGTTGTCATATTTACCATTCTTCTAGAATTAACTGTTCGTCTGGCTGCAACTGGTCGCTCCAGAAATGCAAGGCATTTTCATCCACGCTTGACCCACCCGCTGAATCCAGTATGACACACATCTCCTCCATGAAGCGCTCATAGGAATCGCCACTGCTTTCTTCAAACAATTGGTCGGGAGGTAGGTTCATTTCTTCTGGTTCCCATTCCAATGCATTTTCAGCTGAAAGGCTTGGTACATAATCATAGTAGTTTTGTTGTTGAACAATGTGGGTTTCAGGAATGGAGGGTGCAGATATTGCAGCAGGTATCGATTCACACGGAACAGTAGTAGCGGATCCATTGCTATTGGCATTAGGAATAAATATGCCTTTCACAACAATATATGTGCCCTCTTTCAGGGTAAAATGCTTTTCCTTTGCAATCTTCCAGAAACCATAGGTGTGTTCTAGCTTATCCTGCACACGTTCAAAAAAGTCATTAGTTGATAAAGTGAATCTTATTGAGGAATTAAAATTCCGCGCATGCCTACGGTCTTGGTAATAAGGATATTTAGCTCGAATCAAATCATAGATTTGGCGTGTGCTTGCTTTTTGTCCGCGACTGTTTAAAATTGCTTCTGAAACCATGTACTTATACCCTAAGAGGGGATTCATATTGTTAACGAATTCATCAGCCATGTCAGAGTAGCACAAAAGATGTGTGCAGTTCTGTCTTCTTTGCTCATCAAAATGATTCTGCTCAATGGCTAACAAATTCCTGTGTTTCGTTTTCAAGGTCAACAAAAGTAACTACTTTTACTCCTTATTTCAAACGCCAATTGGATGTGTCCTTTTAATTGGTTTAAGTTTTGTGGTTAGTGATAGGCGAATGTGGGAAAAACATGTATCATTTTTTTATCTCGTTTGTGAAAACATTCCTACACTTATTTCAGTAACATTGAGTTTTCTATAAAAATAACAAAGAGCACTGTGTGAAAATAGTGCTTAGACAGCCATATCAGTAAATACACACACCTGCAAAATGAAATGTTTTTTTCCCACATACATTTCTGTGTGTATTTGAAATTCTGGTTAACTACCTGTCTGCATGAGTTTAAATACGTGTGTATCTATATATATATAAATATATCTCTCTCATAAAAATATATATATATATATATATAAAGTGTATATTGTACTATATGTATAGTGTGTGTGTGTGTGTGTGTGTGTGTGTGTGTGTGTGTGTATATATGTGTATATGTGTATATATATATATATATATATATATATATATAATGTATTTTTTTATTTTATTTTTATATTGCAGGAGTACACACAACATATTGATGGCAGTAAGTAGGCCTTGTATGAAACCTATTTAAATGGTGATAAACATGAGTGAATTAAGTAATAAACATTTGTTTGCACCCAATAATGTTAGAGGCTCACACTTAGTATAGTTGTCAAACATTAGGCCTGTATTATTAAAATAGTGTGTTTTCACAAGGAAGCATGAAGTGTATGTTTTTTGTAAATACATCTATACCAGTTTAGATAGTACTATATATACACACACACACACACACACACACACACACACACACACACACACACACACACACACACACACACACACACACACACAGTGTGTGTCTGTGTGTGTGTGTGTTTGTGTGTGTGTGCATATATCAATACATACTACATATATATTAGTATCAATTCAGAGATGTTCTTGAAACAAGAACACATAAATGATTAAAGGACAACATTACAATGGCCACCAAAGGTAAGTAATATTTAACACAAAATCCTGTTGTACACGTACAAGAAAGATGTTTGCAGTTAAATAGGTGCTTTTATAATTGCATGAAAATAATATGCACATGCAATGATTACATCAATTAACACACCCAAATGCAATGTTTTGCTGCAAAGTCAATGGCAGCTTCTCTAAACTTAGCAACTGGCTCCTGGTGGACCATTACTGAACAGACGATTAATACATCAATATTTATAACACTATTCATTAATTAGGAGTGTTAACATTTCCAAAACTTCACGTGTACTAGAACATACTTGAAAGTTTGGATACAACACAGTCTTCAGCATACATACAATAGTAATTAGATAATCTGAAGTCAACAAAACAAGGCCAAAGACATATTTTCTGAATTATAACATTTATTTTTTTTGTTCCTTTTGCGAGCGAGTAACAGGCCTGCTTGTTGTCTCTTGAATTTTCCTTTTTCTTTTGCCACCAACTTTAGGCACAACAGAGCCACTTTGAGTGGCCTCTGGCACTTCACGGGCAGGGCTTGTGGCCAGTGACTGTTCACCTATGGGGCTTGTGGCCAGTGACTCACCTACAGGGCTTGTGGCCAGTGACTCACCTACAGGGCTTGTGGCCAGTGACTCACCTTCAGGGCTTTTGGGCAGCGATTCACCTACAGGGCTTTTGGGCAGCGATTCACCTACAGGGCTTTTGGGCAGCGATTCACCTACAGGGCTTTTGGGCAGTGACTCACCTACAGGGCTTTTGGGTAGTGACTGTTCACGGACAGGGCTTGTGCCCACTGACACATGTGAGCAAGTTGGTAGACACTGCACAAGTGATGGTTGGTCTGTTTCATGTGTGTCTTGTTTTGTTTTTGTCGCCTCCTTTGTAGGTGTCTGCTGCTGAATTTGTACAGATGGCAGCGGTAGGATGTCATCAGGAACCTGCACAGCAATGTCTGCTACTTGACCGGTAACATTTGGGCCTGGTGAATGAATATCAGATGAATGTGGTGAATACTGACCTGCATGAACAGATCCTGGCTGGGAGGTGTTGAATTGTGGTACATTAGTCATTCTCCAGTAATTAGCTTGTGTTTGCTGAACAACTAATGCTTCGAATGAGGTGTTGATTTTTTGCAACTGTTTAGGCACTTCAATGAAGACTCTGTGGAGATGTGCCAATTGTGAAACTGTTTCTTCCTGCAGTGCAATCATCCTTTCCAGTACTGTCATCAGGTCAGAATGGCGACGATTTTCTGCTTCCACAATTTTTCCCTCAGAAGCTACAATTGCATCATATGTGGTATTTGCTGGACGTTTTGGCGGTAAAACAGTTTCAATTGGAACCTCTTCATGGTCACTTGCTTGTATTTGTGTGTCTATGGCGGCGGCGGCGGCATCATCATCATCATCATCATCATCATCATCATCATCAAAATCCTCTTCATCATGTTCTACAAATAAATGTACACATTATTAAATGGCATGTTAATCTCTGCTGTGTTACTATGTAATTGTACTGTGTCATAAGTAACAACTAACATGTTTCCATACGTTTTATAACCTCACATTAAAAACTACCTTGACTTAAGAATAATGTTTGGACTCAGTATGATATATGAGTGAATGAAAACTTGCTGTAAACTCACAACTCCTACATGATAGTTAACATCACTAACACAATACAAGTTGCCTTACACTTCATTTTCACTGACACTAAGTAATCCTATTTAAAGAAGATGTGCAAAACAAATAATGAACATGACAACATAACATATAGAAGAGCACATATTATATGGCCACCAACTGATACACTCACCTTCTAGGTGTGTTGAGCTGGCTGACCCAGGTGAAGACACTTGTTCAGTCTCAGGTGACACATGTCCTTCAGGGGCAACTATATATAACAATAACATAAGTTTTACATTTACATGTGTAAATATTGAACAAACAGTTATTGTATGTTCTGTATTTATGAGTACCTAACAGCATCATTTCCTTAACCCAAAATGTGTGTGTGAAAGTGAACATAAATAGTTGTAATAACAATGTACATGCCTGTGTACTTAGAACTTTTGAGTTCCCTAACATAAAACATACTATGTTCCTGCAGTAATGCGTGAGTATAAATAGATAAAATTTGTACATAAAAATCATATGTTGTGTAGTGATATCAGTATCATAATGTACATAACTATCATGAGATGACCATTCACAATGGTTATCATGAAGGTGGTCATATTGCAAAAAGTGTTGTTTTTGGTAGAGGATATGTGTGGTACATTAATATAAGATGTGGCACACCTGAATGTGGCTGTGACTCAACAAGACAACACATGCAGTGTGTGATAATGTGTCGTTGATAGTAGTAGTTCAACTATAGATATGAGTGAACTAATGTGTGACGTACGCTTTGATAAGTAATGAGTTGTTGGGGCATTTAGTAGCTAAAGTGAAGCTTTCAAATGAGTGTGATTAACTTCAGTTGTGCTAGTCAGGTTGTAAGAACGGTATTCCCTTCCCCAAAAAGCCTAATCAGCCACACCTTTCAATTACTTCAAACAGGTGAAAATGGTGTGAACTAAGTTGACCCTAAAATGAGGCTGTAATTAGTGTGTGTGCTGAACCCCACCCCCTCTGTTGAAGTGTATGCTGTGATGAGATATTAATTGCAGCTGCTTTAACACAATGGTAGATGAGCTAAATAGTCGTGTGCAGTTTTTAAGTTATGAAAACAATGACATAAAATATGATACGTGTGCCTCATTATGCTGTCTGTATATGACTTAAAGCAAAAATGGACCTTTTCATAAACAACTATAGATGTGTTAGTGCAAGTGATGTTTGTAGGCCGTTGCATGCAATATATTTGATGCATGCTTAAAATAGGCAGTAATGTCATGTTTGTCGGAGTAAAATAAATAAAATACACAATAATATTCTACATATTTCTGTTCTGTACCTGTAGCTAGTAATAATTTATCATTAGCATGTGTTACACATGTGTACTACCCTGTTGTTCCCCATCTTCGCCCACCATCAATTGCTTCCACTGCAGCAATGCATTTTGGGAATTCACATGTAAATGAGCACGCAATGGCACGTGCTATATTAGTTACTGCTTTTAGTAGGACTACAACATATATGTCTATTTTGAGATATATATATATACAGAATCAGACATATACATATATAGATGCAGGTATGCTTATATTGTGAAGACAGTATAAAAAGCAGTGTAACTATGCAAAATAACTGTAAGCAACGACACGCCTAGTACAGTAATATTTCTCACCTGGTGGAAATTGTGAGGGGTAAATTCCTATATCACGGTCACCAGGTAAGCCACGTTGTGGTGTCGGCCCACCTCCAGTGCCAGTAGCATGCACGCGTTGGTGTTGTATTTTCTTTTTCAATTTGGACCTAATATCATCAAATCTCTTGTGACAATTCCGCTTGTCCCTCACATGATTCCCACACGCATTGACACCAATGACTATTGTGTCCCACATTTCTTTTCTGCTTGCTGAACTTGTCCGCCCTTGAAAAACATATAAAATATATGAGGTAAATGATTAATAATAGAAGCACCAGTTTCCTACACTGCTAGCTGTTCCAAGAGATAGCAAACATGCTGTTTTATGTGTAATATGTGAAGCACATGAGCATTCACTACTAAACCTATACATGTAAGCAAGGTTGCATTCATATTGTATGCAGTTATGGCAAATTGACCGCCTGTGTTTAGTTGTCCTTGTAAGGCATGATAAAAAGCTGTGTTTCCAGACTAATTAACATAGAAAGATATTCTGAACCCATATTTGCATATGAACAAAACTCAGATGACCTAGGATCACATGTATTTGAATAATAAATGTAAAGGTACACTTACCTAGTAAATGTCCATATATACTGTCATAGTGCTCCAGAATGCCAGTGACAAGAGCTGTATTTTCCTGGTCATTGAAGCGAGGATTACGTGGCTTCTCCACACGTTTCTTCCGAGCAGGTTTAGGGTCAGAGCTTGGCTGGTGCTGACTGGACTCTCCTTCTTCCAATGGAAGAGCCTCCAAAAGCTGCCCACCAGCAAGCACGCCACCACCAGACACCCCATCAGCAACTGCGCCACCAGCAGCACTCACAGCACCAACACTCCCACTCCTAGCACCAGCACTCCCACTCCTAGCACCAGCACTCCCACTCCTAGCACCAGCACTCCCACTCCCAGCAACAGCACTCCCACTCCCAGCAACAACACTCCCACTCCCAGCAACAGCACTCCCACTCACAGCAACAGCACTCCCACTCACAGCAACAGCACTCCCAGCAACAGCACTCCCAGCAACAGCACTCCCACTCCCAGCAACAGCACTCCCACTCCCAGCACCAGCACTCCCACTCCCAGCAACACCACTCGGTGCACCAGCAACATCACTCCCCTGAACAGTACGTTCACTCCGACGCGTACTCGCACGAGTAGCACTCCCACTCCCACCAGCATCACTCTTCCCACGCTTTGCGGGCATACTTCCAGCACTCACAAAAAACAGACAACTAATGTACAGCCAATCACACGAAACACTTCCACATATAAAACAAGACAAAGATGTAAACAAAACAACAATGGACAAAGCTCACCCAATACACAACAAGTCTCTCCGTCAATATGCAAATGTTCAATCAGCCAGCTCTGTGCGTCTCTCTCTCTCTCACTCCCAACAACACAGAGAATGATTAGCAGTACACGTTGCCTTTAAATATGGCGCGCAATCCAATACATGCTTGTTTCGCCTGATTCAGCAAGATTTGTGATTGGGCAACCTATCAGCACCCCGCCACGCACGCCGATACACCTGTGTGTGATCGGATAATCATCGTGAGAGTGGGCGGATTTGTTTTCGGGTTGATTTTGAATGTATTCGGCACTTACTGCATACGGAGAGGAAAAATCGCCATTAACATGACTAATCGGTAAACTTGACGATTTCACTTAATCGACGCTTACTGCATGAGGCCCACAGAGTCTTGCCTTAAGCCATATAATGGGGACACGGAAAATGATGCTAGAGTTAGTGTTTCTACTTAAAACATAATAGTACCTATAATACTGTAGGTACATAATATATGTATAATATACTAAGCCACCCTTTAAAGATGTTTAAACATACTCAAATGATCCATGTATGATCTTGTCCACCAACCGATCTAACTCCAGTGTTAGATAACGTCCACACTGGAGTGCAGAATCCTAGACTGTCTATATATATATATATATATATATATATATATATACATACATACACACACACACACACACACACACACACACACACACACACACACACACACACACACACACACACACACACACACACACACACACACACACATATGTGGATAGTGCAATAGCAGCTGTATTTATGCAGCTGCTATTTCTCCCAATGTTGAGGAAGCAATTAATTGCAGTTAGTTTTGCTGTTAGAATAGTATGTAGATAGTAGGGTGATAAATGACACCTAGGCAAGGCAGATAACATAAACATAATAAAAATCTTATAAATATGTAAGGATAAGGTGCTGGGTCTGTGTCCAAACCAGTAGTCTACTATAGTATAATTAACTGTCTGTCTGGACACTCCATGCAACGAGTCACTTGCAGGCTTTACTGTGTACAGAACGGGCTCCGTGATCTCAGCACAATTAAGCTTCTAAGGCTATCAGTCTATGTGGTGTTTTGAAACCACTAACCTCAAAAATCGCAACTTTAACATCTATAGTCTAGTATATATGCTGCGCTAACAGAGTATCAGGAGCCTGAAGTGATACAGCCTTTGCACAAATCAGCCTCTGCCGCCGATGATCGTTTCGCGCATGCGCGCTTCCTCAAAGCTGATAGGTTACAAAACACCACATAGACTGATTTTTTTGTTGTTTTTTGGGGGGGGGGTTTGGGAGTGAGATGTTGTATTTTAGGCTCGGCATGTTTTCTCCCCTACGTTAGGCAAGTTTTTGCCATTTTGGCTAGATATTAGTACATCATATTCCCTTGCACTTCATTTGCACGCGCTGTGCTAAGAAGGGTGTCCCCCTTCATGTAGACTTATCTTAGTTCATCTCTATCCTACTTGACCTTGTTAGAGAGAAAAGTTACGTTTTCCAGAGTGTTGTCTCTCTAAACACCAGTGCCTCAATATTAGATCCTTTGAATGGTATTTATATTTTTTGTGTTTTGGTCATATATTTTTTTATATTATTAATAATGCTATGATTCAGATTAGTACTACAAGTATGTTGTTAGTATGCATGTATTCGTGTTGTGTATTCATTATCTCTATGGTTACGATCAGATCCTTGATATATACAAAGGAAGTATAAGGAACTACATTAATTAACTAATTACTGGCAGCTGGTACCAGCACTTTCAAAAGAGGGTGGAATCATTAGTTTTTTAGCCTCTGAAGAAGTTGTTTAATGACGAAACGCGTAAGGCGGTTCTAATCCCCAGTGATACGGCGCTTTTAGCCACTGGACAGGTCCTCTGTGAGGTTTGAGACTATTCTGTTCCTCTAATGAACTGTGTTTCAGTGAAAATCTGGAGGAACTGTTGCGATTCCTATCGTGGCGTAACAGGGGGATTGAATTCAGTGTGCTCTGATACCACATCCAGTCTGCGAGTGGAGCGGAGGACGTGCAACACAGACCTCACGTGTGGAGCCAGTGGAAGATATTGTGAAGCGTGTACAGCGTAGCTGGGGACGGACGGAGTATTATACTCAGAAATGGGAGTTACTTGCTGTTTGTGAGTTGAACCATTGATGATTTTTATAGTGTAATAAATTGTTCAAGCAATATTACACTAGGAGAGTGCGCCTCTCATATATATATATATATATATATATATATATATATATATATATATATATATATATATATATATATATATATATATATATATATAGCCTGGCCTTCGGCAGCTATGTATTCTTCTGGGCCTTTCCTCTGTCGGTCCTGTTAGAACAGGACTGTGGAAAGGTTAATTCCTTCAGATGGTCTGTTTTGCATTTCAGCTCTAAGTATGTAGCAATATTCAGGGGCAGGCCTAAGCAACATTTGAATGTGTTAATCCAAAGGGTGGATATGGGTTGGAACACCCCCTGATGTGTGTGTGAGTCAATCGATATCAAGCTTTGAGTTGTAATGATTCAAAGCTAGAGACACTCCCTGAGGATATTCAAATTGAGACATATTCCCAAATTCAGTTACTGTGAGTTAGTCTAGAGCGAGAGCTGAGAGTGATAAGAAGCCAAGAAGAGGTCTTCCCCTCTTGCCCCACCTGGACAAGGAGGGGCAATTCAAGCTGCCATGAGCAGAGAGGCAGAAATGACACCATGCCTGTGATATCATGCTGTATGCTGTCTGCACAACTATGCTGAATAAAGATCCACAGAAAAGAAGCTGCTGTGTGTGTCCCTGTTCTGGTGTCTGGAGAATGGAGTGTCATTGGGGGTCTCTCCTCTGGAGACCCCAGGGGATCCCTGCTGGCTGGAGGCGCTGTGCAACCTGAGTGAACAAGGTAACATGTCCCACACCACACCTCCTGTCCCTGTCCTGGGTTCTCCCCACAACACCGCGGAGCACTCAGCCCTCCTGTTTACCAGCAGGTCACAGCACCAGACCACTCAGAGTGACCAGAAGGAGTGTACCCCTCAATCTCATGTCGGGTGGGTACCATAGAAGGGTTATATATATATAAAAAAAGAAGAAAACTATAAAAAAAAGTGCGCGCTTTACGGCCGGAGAGCGCATGGAGCTGATCTGAGGCTGAGATAATCTCTAAACTGCACGGACGCTGAGAGACTTTGTTCCTAAACAGCCGACATCTGTTGGAGGTGAACCGGAGGGACGATATACCATCTGATCTGTTCCAGGACGGTGTGGCCTTGCTGGTGGTGATTATATATATATATCACAAACTGCCTTTTTATCTTGTACCTTTGTGAGTGTTTTTAATCCCCTTGTCCTCTTTTTTTATTGATTAAATGTACTGTTTTACACTATGGGACGTGGCTCTCTGTTCTTCTTTTTTTATAGTTTCCTTGTTGGAATTGGTTATTCCTTCTGAGAGCAGCCGTGGATCCCTGAGCAGCATTTCAAATCATCATTGACTTTATACTGGACTCATACTAAGGGTTGGACTTTCTTCCATTTTTTGCCCCCTTTTTTCTTCCTTGCTTATATATTTGCATGTTTTACATTTTCAACACTATTTTTTTATTTTCACTGTTTTTTATTTATTCGATAGATTGATAATTTTTAATTTTTTTTAATATTAATTTAATAATTGCACATTATTATTCACTTTATATTTACTTGGTTTCACGAGTGGCGCTACTGAATATTTTCTTTATATATAGCGCACAAATAATATAACAAACAATATATAGAATGAGCACAAATGTGATGAATAAGATAATAATGATTGAGTGAACGAACTAGGGGCTATGGGAGTGTGGGTATTAGCAATAGGGAAAGGCTGCTCATCAAGGAATAACCAATTCCTAAAACACGTGGAAAAAAAAAACAAAAAGATGAGCGCACACTCCTAATAGCATATAGCAATACAAATTTAATAAAAATCAGACATATATATGACCACTGAAAATGGGAATAGATCGACAGTGAATAAAACCAATATAAATAATAAAAAGTTGGACTCAGGTGTAAGCTGTACAAATTAGGAAATTGAATCTTAACCTTGAGGGTTAATAGAGACTCAGTTGTACATAGTGTTCAGATGAAATAAGTGTGGTGGTCCTTCTGGGATGAAAAGGTAAGTTGTTAATTATAAACTCCGATATATAAGACACTTAGACATGCAGTCCCATAGAGATGTTGTATGCTCGTATGAACTAAGGCTCCAAAGTATGTTGCTTCAGGATCAATGCTTGATAGCGCACCCGTCAGCTAGGAATTAAAATGTCCAAGAGCAATAGGAACTGTGGTGTAAACAGTGTGAGTATACGGAGTACCTTACAGCTTGTCTTTGAGTGGCCAAAAGATCGTAACCGCACTGCGGTGAGTCCCGAAAACTCAGTCGACAGGAGTGGGTTGATCACCCGGGTGACACTACAGATGTTTTTTTCCCCCAAATGAGGACTGTGACCCGGATGTATAGTAGCCGAAAGGCAAGATTGTTTCACAAGGAGAACTGAGACTCTTTGAATCAAAACACAGCTGAGATGTAAACACCACCTTTAGTATACCAGCGTTTCTCCCTCAAGGAAATCCTCTACAGCTGATCAAATAATCCGATAACATCCAACATAATGACGCACCCTACGCGTTTCGTCAGCTGCACGCCAACTTCATCAGGGGTATCCCATGGGGATTTTTTTTCTACAAACCCATGTTACATACATTAGGGACTGCTTGCATGTCATTGATTCCGTAGCCAGGATCAAATGGCAATCATCCTATCTATGGGCCACTCTATTGATCACAACATAGGTCTGTCTGCTGAATTTATTCTTTTAATTATTAAGTTTATACTCACACACAACTATTTTTTATTTCAATCACAGTATTACCTCCAGATCTGTGGAACGGCCATGGGGCCAGGTTCGCCCCTAGTTATGCCAATCTCTTTATGGGTTGTTGGATGGAAAGCCATGTCTGGACTGGCAACCCATATTGGGTGGGCCTTGTTTACTATGGCCATTTCATAGATCATATTCTTATTGTTTGGGACACTAATTTTGGGGATATTAATGATTTATTTGTTCACTTTTCTAATAATGAATTTGGATTGGTTTTCATGCATGTTGTAGATTCCGCATCTATTGTATACTTGAATCTCCTTCTCAAAGTTGACCCTTTTGATAACCCTGTTCATACTGATGTTCACATAAAGGAGGTGGCTACCAATAGCTACCTCCATACTGACAGTAATCACCACCACAGCTGGAAAAAGAACATTCCGTTTAGTCAGTTCAGTCGTCTTAGATGGAACTGCTCAATGGACCTCGTTTTTGTTGCACAATCTAGTATACTAAAAGACAAATTTGTCCAGAAGGGCTTTAAGATTTCCCTCATTGAGAACTCTCTCCTTAAGGCAGTTAAATTTGAGAGATTGGCTCTATTGGCAAGTACTAAAGGGAGTAAGGGTATGAAAGCAAAATCATCTAATTGGAATGATAGGACGACTTTCACTACAAGATTCAGCCAATCATATAAATCTGTAGAGGTTATTCTGAGATGTCATTGGGGCATTTTGACCTATGACCCGATCCTCAAAGATCATATAGAAAAATACCCTTCTCTAATGAATAGGAGAGCTGATAGTATCAAAAACAAGTTGGCACCTATGAAATTAAGATCTCCTTCCACTAAC
The DNA here is from genome assembly GCF_040206685.1 of Ascaphus truei. Classification (NCBI taxonomy): domain Eukaryota; kingdom Metazoa; phylum Chordata; class Amphibia; order Anura; family Ascaphidae; genus Ascaphus; species Ascaphus truei. The sequence continues at coordinate 336,337,902 of NC_134483.1, read as the reverse complement.
AAGTATAGTTTAAAACCTACACTGGCGACACACTTTATTCGAGCTCGGCTAGTCCCACGAATTCGGGTATACCTGGGTGTATTGAGGTTTGTGACTGTTTTCTGCCCGAGTGCATTGAGGTATTTTCCAGGCAGGGATTGAAGCATTTTATTCCCGCTGGCTGCAATACTGCACAGTATATATATATATATACTGCATTACAATTCATGAATTTATGCCATCTGGTAGACACGCGAAGCATTGCAGCCTATTAAATCCTAATCATTATCATTTAACAGATCAGCCGCCCGTCAGCCAGGCATGAACCCAGGCTGGGAAGGCAAACACAACGGGGCTTGTCAGAGGTGAGGAGCGGCGCATTCCAGGTATCTGCCAGGTACATACTGGGTATTTGCTCGAATAAAGTGTGTCGGTGCAGTATGGGAAATTTCAAATGTTGTAGAGGGAGGTGCATCACTTGCTCCTTACTCGACACACAAAAGACATTTATGTCTCATGTTAGTCGAGATATATTTCCTGTCAAGGGATTTATTAATTGCCAGACCTTTCATGTCATATATTTGTTGTTGTGTGGTTGCGGCCTACAATATGTGGGCCGTACCATACAGCCACTTTGTCTAAGGTTCATGGAGCATAGGAGAAACATAGTGAATGGGGTGACAAATCACTATGTGTCCAAGCATTTTCTCCTCTGCCATGACAAGAAAACCGAGGATCTCAAAATTATGGGACTAGAAGTTATCCCTCCCTCCATTTTGGCAGGAGAAAGGTTCAAAGATATTTTCCATAGGGAGAACTACTGTATATTCAAGCTTCACAGCTTGATTCCAGGTGGTCTCAATGAAAACTTGGACACTAGCACTATTGTCTAATGTCCTGGTTTTCTTTAGTGTGTTTGGCCTACCCAGATATGAGCTGGTCAGTCAGCAGTTTGTTCCTTTTTAATTTGTTTTTGGTATTTGATCATTTTAATTTTCCGTTTTTTTCAATTTTTTCAATTTCTATTATTCGTGCACATAGTTAATATCAGATTATATACATATCACATACTTTTATACTATAGTATAAATTATTATTTTTATTTCAAGTTAATTTTATTAAATGATATGTGAAAATGTTGTATATGTATGTAAGACGCTGTAATTTGTCATGTATATATATAGTAGTGTGTTTGTGTGTGTGTGTGTGTATATATATTTTTATATATATATATATATATATATATGCAAATATAACTGTATGCTCATCTGCATGTCTTAGGCAGGTCTGCAACCCCGCCGTTTGCAGACCTGCCTAAGACATGCAGATGAGCATACAGTTATATTTGCATATTTGCTTTCCTGTGGAGGGTTTTTGTCACTTTTTTTACTCACCATAACTTAACTCAGTATTATATATATATATATATATATATATATATATATATATATATATATATATATATAAAAAAAAAAAAAAGCGCCCGATCCTTGTGTAAAATCAGATAAGAATTTTAATACATCACGGACAAGACAAATGCACACTTACAATTTGTCTGATAAAATCAGGCATGTTATGGGACCAGCCCATGCACCAACTGAAGACTCCACGATCGCCTCTGTGTAAACTGAAGTCCTTTGGAGTGCTGGATCTTATGTCTGTATCAGCCTTTGTTCCAGAGAGTTGTCCCAGAGAGTAAGGGAATCAGTACTTTCCTTTGCGGCTGCTTAGTTGTAGCGTGCGGCCGCCATTCACCTCTCTCGTGGAGCACTGGGACCCGGAAGGGACTTCACACACGTCTCTGCGTCTCTGCGGATTTCCCCTGATGAAATCCGCAAGGACGGAAGAAACGCGTAGGGATATGTGGCAGTGAACCTACGGTGGTCGAGCAGTTCCCAGCTACCAACGTGAAGACGCAGAGACGCAGAGACGTGTGTGAAGTCCCTTCCGGGTCCCAGTGCTCCACGAGAGAGGTGAATGGCGGCCGCACGCTACAACTAAGCAGCCGCAAAGGAAAGTACTGATTCCCTTACTCTCTGGGACAACTCTCTGGAACAAAGGCTGATACAGACATAAGATCCAGCACTCCAAAGGACTTCAGTTTACACAGAGGCGATCGTGGAGTCTTCAGTTGGTGCATGGGCTGGTCCCATAACATGCCTGATTTTATCAGACAAATTGTAAGTGTGCATTTGTCTTGTCCGTGATGTATTAAAATTCTTATCTGATTTTACACAAGGATCGGGCGCTTCTTTTCTTTTTTTTTCTAAATAGGTGCTGTGGGAGTTCGGTGAACCCAAGAAGAAGCAGCCTGTACTTCTGTGATTCATTTATCCTGGACAATCTGAGGACTTAAGTATTTTTTGTGAACATTTACAATTGCTTTACCATTTTTTCAATCTTTTGGTTTTTGAATATTAATATATTTGGTCCACTATTTGTTATGATTTGAAATCAATTCACAATTTAGGTTAGACCTTGCATATTTTTAGTTATTTATATCAATTGCACAGTTATTCTTTTGTCCTCTATTTTTTGATATAATTTGAATCAATTTTTGTTCATATTTTTCTATTTTTCTTTTTGATTTTTATGCACACTTTTTCTTTTTAACACATTTTTATAATATATTCAATTTTTTTTTTTGGGCACACATACGGCCCCTGCCACTTTTTATATTTTTATATTGATATTGATCTGTTTGAACTTAAATTATCGACCTGGTGCAAACACCTACCACATATATCAGCGTTGCAGCAGTTTTAGTGTGTTTGGTAAGGGGCGCTGTCTATAATTCTGTCACATATATATATATATATATTAGAAAAAAGAAACATACAGCGCAATCACACAGGGATATCTAACCAATTATTACCACATATAGATATAGTAGGGGGTATTTAACCCTTACAATCTACCTGTCCCTGTCTCTGTCTGCTGCCAATTAGGTCTACAGCTCCACAAGCTTGTAAAGGAAAGATACCAGAAGAATGACCTAGGCGCACGGGGAGACAAAAGAGAGAAAAAAACATAGGGTAGTATGTCTTAGAAGTTTAACCAATAAATGGTCAGATATGCACTCACAGTGTGTTGAATTAATTCAGGCGTTTTATTCACCCTGGGATCTTGAACTCTGTCAGTATATTAGGAACGTCTTTGAATCTGTGTCCTTGGATCCTACGACACTTCTTTTCAGCCAAGTCTCCTCCTCATGGGTGGTGATGTATATATAGGGAGAGGCAAAAGACACACAGGATAGTGTAACACAGTTTTAATCATAAAAAAAAAAAATGAATCACAATAAGAAAAAAACTCACACTTTGTATGCTCTTTAAAAACAATTGAGAATTTCAGTCTCTCACACTCATATGACATAGCAATTCCCAGCTGGGCTTATAGCAGTCACTGATGACATATAGGTATTCCTATACACCTGAGTTGTTATCCTGGTGTATGATCAGGAGATCAGCCCCTGACGAAGCCGCAAGGAGAAACGCGTAGGGCGTGGACTATAAAGTGTTTAGTCGCACATTAGTGGATGGTAATGATAAGAGCTACACGTTTTTTAAACGTTTTTTAAACTATTTTTGGTATACTATTGATCCCAGCATCAGCGACGCCCCACATGGGAGTACAGTGCTCATGCGAGAGCTCAGTGACGTCACCACGTCTGACGGAGGTACCGGAGGAGCATAGAGGACGGAGGAACCGGTTGCTGAATGCTGGAGAGCTGGAGAGCTGTGGCAGTGACACACGCCGTGTGTGGAAACAAAATACTAGGACTAGGACACAGATTCAAAGACGTTCCTAATATACTGACAGAGTTCCAGATCCCGGGGTGAATAAAACGCCTGAATTAATTCAACACACTGTGAGTGCATATCTTACTTCTAAGACATGTTTTTTTCTCTCTTTTGTCTCCCCGTGCGCCTAGGTCATTCTTCTGATTATATATATATATATATATATATATATATATATATATATATATATATATATATATATACATATATACATATATACATATATACATACATGCATACATATATATACACACACTGTATTGTGCAGATGTTTTTCTGTAGAATTGCACCACTTTTGCCTTTATACATATACCCCATAGTTTTGTTGCCTTGTTTCAATCTTTGCCCCAACTTCACTCTATCTACAGTAGATTTCAGTCTACATGAACCCCCTTTTTCAAGTATAGTACTACTCTCCAGCTACTATATCTAGTTTATATTTGTACATTGATCTTTCATTATTTCCTGCATATACCACGCTGTCTAAAATTCTCCCTTTTCTAATTTTCTTTCTGTGCCTCAGTCACTAGTAGGAATGGCCCGGGTTACGTTCAACATCCCCTGCTAAAGAGCGTAACAGTATAAATAGAAATAGAAAATAATAGATATGGGGTGTTTGGAAGTCAAGTTCCTGGACGACAAGACCGAGAGATACCTCAGGGAAAGTGGATAGGGATGTTCATAAAGTAATAGCTCAGACCAGGTTCCCCTGCTTTATAATATTATAGAAAGGGACAGTGCCCCTCTAAGTTAGGATCCCAGAAGAAGGCTGTGGAGTCCAACATATCGAAAAAATAGGAAAATGGCATGCCACAGAGGGCCTCAGGAAAGAGGGCTCCGTGTCTCGGCGGTTCAGCTCTAACTGCGGCTTCGGAATAAAATTCTTCTGTCTGTATGAAAGTGGCAGTTCCCAATCAGGCGAAAGGTATTGTGGTCACTTGCAAAGGAACAACCAGGATTCCTGTATGGGCCTGTATGGGCCTAGTTTAACTGGGGTAATACCACTGATGATCCCGAAGCAACAAAGGGGGACCGGGTCCCACACAAGTTGAGCAACTAAGTTAATGCACTTCCATTTGAGTGCTCAGAGTGGGCACTAATGGAAGCACCATATTTATGACTATCTGTTGAAAAAATATTACAATGTTGTCATGTGTGTGTGAGCGGTCCCCATACCTGGGGGCACGAGTAAAAGTCCGTTGTGCTACAAACGTTCCTGGCATCCATTATTTTCCATCCTTCCTGCCTCATCGCCCAGTCACCATACAGTACACAATGTAATCTCCCTAGAAGCCGTGTAGGGGGGTTATGTGTGTGTGTGTGTGTGTGTGTGTGTGTGTGTGTGTGTGTGTGTGTGTATGTGTATGTGTATGTGTATATATTATATATATATATATATATATATATATATATATATATATATATATATATATATATATATGAAAAAGGAAAGTGCATGCTCCATAGCACAAACGAATATTTCCTGCATATACCATGCTGTCTAAAATTCTCCCTTTTCTAATTTTCTGTGCCTCAGTCACTAGTAGGGGCCAAGTGTACTAATGGCAGTGACATATCAACGTGGTTAAATCTACGCTATGGCTGTCTTTTTACCAAATTCCAACACCAAGTATTTTAAAATGCACCTTTAGTTAAAAAAACATTTTCAATATTGTAAGGTGAGAGGTTTGATCTCCTTAATCTTGTCTGAGTTCAACAAGATTTTGCACATGTAAAGCCCTCTCTCCCCAAAGATAGACGATAAACCACCATTCAGAGGCCCTGAAAAGAAAAGCAGCTATGTTGATATCTATCTATATATAATTAAAGCTTTCTTCTTCCAATTCCATACTCTTTCTGTCTTGTTTTGCAGGGTTTTCAGATTTTCCATAAACTCAATAATAGGTCTGAAAAAGTGTTCTTTATTTTTTTTTTCACAGGATTCTTGCTAAAGAGGCGATGAATGCAACCGGACAGGCAAACATCAACTTAGACACTATATATGAGGTTGGGTAATCTATTTTCATTACAGTGTACTGTACAGTAGTTCCCTTAAAGACACAGCCCTTTATACTAAACAAAAATAACAATGGGTTCTATTATATAACCTAAAAAGAAATGATAGCAATAAAATCTGAATGAACGATAATATATATATATATATATATATATATATATATAATACTGAGTTAAGTTATGGTGAGTAAAAAAAGTGACAAAAACCCTCCACAGGAAAGCAAATATGCAAATATAGCTGTATGCTCATCTGCATGTATTAGGCAGGTCTGCAACCCCGCCTTTCCCCATTATCACCCAGCATACAGCACTTCCACTGCAGCAAGGGATTCTGGGAAATGACATGCAAATGAGCACACAGTGTCACTTTTTGCCTCAATAACCATTTTTAACATGGTTCCCTATAGGCTTAAGCTTGCTGCATGGTCACAGCTTTGAGCACAGCCAGGGTTAAGGTGCATACCCAGAAAACCACCCACAGACAGCTGTTTCAACCTTGATGGGTCTCATCAGTGTGGGGTTGATTTTACTGGGAATGCAAGAGAGGCTTATGGGATAGGCCAAACCATAATACTGAGTTAAGTTATGGTGAGTAAAAAAAGTGACAAAAACCCTCCACAGGAAAGCAAATATGCAAATATAGCTGTATGCTCATCTGCATGTATTAGGCAGGTCTGCAACCCCGCCTTTCCCCATTATCACCCAGCATACAGCACTTCCACTGCAGCAAGGGATTCTGGGAAATGACATGCAAATGAGCACACAGTGTCACTTTTTGCCTCAATAACCATTTTTAACATGGTTCCCTGTTTTAACCATGTTAAAAATGGTTATTGAGGCAAAAAGTGACACTGTGTGCTCATTTGCATGTCATTTCCCAGAATCCCTTGCTGCAGTGGAAGTGCTGTATGCTGGGTGATAATGGGGAAAGGCGGGGTTGCAGACCTGCCTAATACATGCAGATGAGCATACAGCTATATTTGCATATATATATATATATATATATATATATATATATATATATATATATATATATATATATATATATATATATATATATATATATATATATATATAGTGACAGTCGTAGACTTTGTATATGTTAGCAGGAGGTTGCATTATGCCACAGGTGTTCCTAATTACATGGGCTCACCTGCTGTAAAAAGGGGAAGAGGAAATGCCGCTCGGGCAGCAGTCTCTCTCAGACACTGAGAGAGGACAGAGGAGAGCTGACAGACAGGCCCAGGCTGCACAGATTTATGCTGTCCCAATGGAATAATGCTCTCAGGTAAGGAGCCAAGTGGTATTACCAAATATTGTTGGTCTGGTCTAGCTTAGCTAACCAGCCGGGTAGATAGGCTTAACCTAGTTTAGTTAGCTTCCCTAACAGGGATAGACTTTTGTTTGTGTTTTTGTTTTAATTAAAGGGACAGAGCAACCATTGTTTTGTTATGTTTATGGACAAATAAAACCATCAGCAGAATATTTCACTAGAAAACTGTGTTGCCAACTAACCACAGTCATCTTGCCACGATATATTTATATATATAACAAGTGGAGCTCACTGTGTGTTATTTACACAAATGGAGTCTTGATTGAGCATGCATTGCAGTTCAACAAGATGGGAGACGTTCAACCATTCCAATGTAGATTAGAAACAGCGTTAGGTTAATTGCACTCATTGATTAGATATGGAAAGAAGGACATTTCACACATTTCTCTCTTTATTTCTTTCATTGAAAACATAACATTTTGAGGGTCTCAGCCCCTTTGCCAGGTGGATGTCACTGCACCTGACAAAGGGTCTGAGACCCCCAAAATGGTATGTGTGTGTATATATACATATATAGACAGGGCCGCCAACAGGGGGGGGACAAAAAAAAGTTTAAAAAAATGGCGGCGATTCCCCGCGGAATCAGCCAGCTCTTCCTGCGATCCGCTCCCCCCCCTGCTCCCAACGTGGGACGGAGGGGGAAGTAACAGCCATATCCTCCAGTGGCCCGCTTCCCCCGTGGTCAGCTTCCTGTGCGCCCCCCTGAGACCACCTCCCACGCCCCCTCCCCCAAGCCCACCTCCCATCCCGTGCAGCTGCCGCGGGGATATCGGGGACAGGAGGGGAAAGCGTCCGGCGGCAAGCTGCACCCATCCGGTCAAGGTAAGTCACCCCACCCAGTCACTGTTACCTACTGTCACTGTCACCCACCCAGTCACTGAGTGTCACCCACCCAGTCACTGTCTACCACCCACCCACTGTCATTCACCCACCCACCCACTGTCATTCAACCACCCACTATCATTCACCCACCCACTGTCATTCACCCACCCACTGTCATTCACCCGCCCAACCCACCCACTGTCATTCACTCACCCACCGTCATCCAACTGTCATTCACCCACCCACTGTCATTCACCCACCCACTGTCATTCATTCATTCAACTGTCATTCACCCACGCAGTCACTGTCATTCACCCACCCACTGTCATTCATTCATTCAACTGTCATTCACCCACGCAGTCACTGTCATTCACCCACTCACCCAGGCAGGCAGTCACATGTCTTTTGTTGAAAATATAAAAATAAACAGGTTGCATTGTAATGTTTTTTTACTGTATCACAATAAGAAAACAGTTAAGTAAAAGTTGCGCTAAAACGATATTTTTTCGTGCTAGGTGCGCTATGGGTTCAGGGGGGGTGGTGTGCGCTATGGGTTCGGAGGGCGGGTGCGCTATGGGTTCGGGGGGGGTCTTGCTCCATTCATTTGTCCCGGGCTTCGTGATTTCTGCTGGCGGCCCTGTCACTCAGGGCCGAGTACATGCGTTGACGCACATTCAGCAGCCGCGCTGTACTGCAAGATTCCACACACTCAAAACAATTGTGCGTGGAACTTGCGACGGAGCCGTGGCCACGCCGCCGCCGGCGGTTCAGCCAATGAGGGCGAACCAGCCGCGTGAGGTCATGGCCACGCCCCTGAAAAACCCGACCACGCCCCCTCCCGTCGCAACTTCTCCCTCTCTCCTGAAGACCGCCGGGCGCGCGTGTCACAGTGATGACTGGGACAGCAGCCTAAGGGAACTATGCATGCTGAATACCTGTTTAGTGTACAGGAGGCCTTATCCTCCACCACTGGGAGCCTGGAGTGATTGGGTTCAATCGGTATATAGCGCCTCCACCTGAGAGGAATCCAAGCGCTGCAGGATAACCCCTCACAGGAACTAATTCAGTCACTGAATAAAGATACACACACTGGTATAACTAACTTATCTTTACTGACCATATATCAAAACAGCACAGTAACAATACCAGACACATATACAGTACCCAGACAATATACACACCCCGGTGAGATACCCCAAATTACTGAGGTGCCCTAGGCACCTAACCACCCCATATCCACAGAGCCAAGCCCACCCAAAGTGTGAGGAGTAGTGCTACCTGCTGTGTATGGCCGTTGGTGCACGTAGGTACCTTTCTGGTCTCCGTCCAGAACCAGGGTATATAAAAGATGAATGGTCCGCAGGTCGCAACGTGATCCCACTACACGATCTACCGGATCCTTTCTCTCCGCCAGATGAATCCACCTCTTGAGGGAGCTCACGCTGGAAGTTGTCCCTTAATGTCAATATGGCCTGTGGTATGGTCCCAGACCACAGGCCGCAGGTCCCCGCGTGGCGTCCTGTCACCGATGTGCTGATAATACGGCATGCTAAGGGGAGCATCCCTATCTGGGGGCCTTCCCTGCAGCAACCACAACCTTACAGGGCTCAGGGGCCTAGCTGGGACATGGGGGGGTTTCTGGCCTAGTCCGGGAGCCACTGGCACCGGGCACTATTTTCCTCCTCTCTGTCACTTCCACTACTGGTGCGCTACTCTGTTTCGTGCCAAACCCTGTCTCTGCAACATCTTTAAGGCTCCTGGGACATGTTGCGGAGCCGTCTTCTATGATGGCCGCTGCAACTCAGGATCACTGTGTATGTGCACGCCTCCTCTGCGCATGCGCAAACTTAAAATGGATGGACCCGGACTGCACATGCGCCCGCATCACCACTGCGCAGGCGTGAGTCAATCCTGGCGGTCCCCACCTCGCGAGACCGGCACGGAGTTCCTCCGGCAGCCCCAAGAAGCAGCTCCCCCTCACCGGAGGTAAGGAGGGGGGCTCTGTTACGTGTGTGTGTGTGTGTGTGTGTGTGTGTGTGTGTGTGTGTGTGTGTGTGTGTGTGTGTGTGTGTGTGTGTGTGTGTGTGTGTGTGTGTGTGTGTGTGTGTGTGTGTGTGTGTGTGTCTAAAAACCCTCCACCATATAGCATATAAAAATATTACTTGTGAGCACAGAATCCCTTGCTGCAGTGGAAGCACTGTATGCTAGGTGATAATGGTGAAAAGCAGGGTTGCAGACCTTTCTAAGATATGTGAATGTGTTCACAAGTAATATTTTTATATGATATATATATATATATATATATATATATATATATATATATATAGATTGATAATATTTTAAAACAATTTATTATGGAAGAAATGCAGATTGTTTTATCTAATATTCGTTTATGTGTCCTCAACTGTTGCTGTGATTAGAAAGAGAGAGCAAAGAATATCTTTGAAATGAATGATTAGTGTTTAACCCTAAGGTTGCCCTAATAAAGTTCCATGAAAAGCACCAGGGGGCCATTATAACATTTAAGAAACGTAATGTCATTATTGCTTGTCTTCTAGATCCATCCACTACTGTTTGTGTCACGTAACCACGTGTTCGCTATCCAAAGCAATCACGTTGTCGTGATCCTAGAAGATTGGTGACATCAGGGTTAATTGTACTTTGCATAGAATTTCTCATACCATTTACAGTTTTATCAACATTGTTAAGCAGTTTCTGCTATGCATTAAATCTAAACCAAAAAGTGCTTGTGGCGCAAAGTGACAAAAAGTGTACAGTTAAATGTGCAAATAAACCCAGTGATAAATAGCACTGAAATACACAAAATACTGTTGCTCCATATAGTGAAATCCTCAGGTCTGCGGACTCCTAGTTAACCTCATATGAAGAGAAGAACAGAAATGCAGAGGGTATAGTATATTAACATTTACTCATGAAGACAAACAACACAGAGGGGAATGGTAACAAACTCACACTCTCCCTGCTGGTATAAGAGCAAGAAGTGTCTTTGGGTGCACTTCAACCCTCCTCCCGTGGTGACTGCTCCTCAATCAGCTGCTCAGCTACTCAGCTAGCAAAAGCAGGAACAGGCTGTAGTCTCCTCAATTGGTGTCTCCCAATCAGGATTCCTTAGAGGGTTGATACGGTGGCCTCAAAGGATCAAAAGGTCAACATGTTTCATCAAAATGACTTCATCTGGGGTCAATCTATGCATTAATGCATTAAATCTACCTTCTCCATTGCTACTGACACCAAAACATTGAATGGGACAGTCGCTCTTTGGATGAGGGATATACTGTAATGTATTGTATGTCTTTATTATAGAGCGCCAAAAGTGTACTCAGCACTTCACAAAGAATACAGTACAGGGAATTATAATAATACAATAAGTGCAGCAAAATCAGACAATAGGAAAGGAAATCCCTGCCCCGAAGAGCTTACAATCTAAGGTTTGAGCGGAACTTACAGAGACAACAGGTGAGGGAATAAGTGCTGTAGATGGCTGTGCTTGGCCACAATGGGTGGTAGGAGTGACTGGGTGTGGGACAATAGCCATGAGTGCAGGCTATTGGGATGCTTGATTTGTTGGGCAGGTTTTAAGGTTAGTCAGTATTAAATGAAAAGGTTGACACCATTTGCATTGGAGGAGATGGCAGTGAGGCATGAATGAGAGAGTGTGTATGTCTGGCTTCAGGGAGATCCCCAGCAGCAGGAAGGAGTAGATAAAGGGTGTGAATAGAGGATTTGTGTGGGTGTTTTTTTATTGAGGGGTAAAGAAGTTGTTGGGATAGAGGTGTTTAAATAATGGCGCAGTGGGGAGTGAGGAAGTTGAGAGAACAGAGACATTCACAAAGGAGTGAGGAAACAGTAATCAGAAAAGGCAATAGGGAGAGCATAGTGAGATGCAGGAGGAGAGACTTCCCAGGTACTGGAGGATAGGAAGAGTACAAAGAATCACATCGTTCAGAAAGTAAAAGTTCTCACAATTGCAAAGTTGTTGTGTGGAGTCCAGATCTTCCTCAATCCACCTCCAATTTCAACTCCAATGTTAACTCTGCCCAACACTTAAATATGACACTTTAAGATGGGACACACAGCCAATATAGTTGGTCTTAAATACTCTAAAACACAGTCACTTGATTAACAATTAAGAGGGGGGGTCTGCCTAATCAACTCACAGATACATACCAAATGGCTCATTACATTTTAAGAAGTTCTCTTGCAAATTGATTTAAGGAAACATACCAATTACATTTTAAATTCTGTAGCCAATTGATGATAGGATTCAGCTCAGACATACCTGTTTTAAGAGATAAATCAGAATGTTAGTCCAGATATTCAGAATGCATTCATGATTAAAGGTATTGAAGATATAGAAAAACATCCAGAGATTATAACTCCAATGTTAACTCTGCCCAACACTTAAATATGACCCTTTAAGATGGGACACAAAGCCATATATTAGCAGTAGCATGTTTAATATGTTAAATGCAGCTGATTTACCTCTGTAGAACAAATGGATATTATTAAATAACTTCTCATATATTCATTTTTATGGTAAACACATTGTTTTGAGACTTTTTGAACAACATTTTTATTCCCAAACCTACATTTCCTGAATGTATGCTTTTAGAAGAAAGCATTTGAAATACAAATATAATACACATCTTTTGAAAATATTGTCCATGAAACTTTACTCCGTTATTAAATCAGACACACATTCTACTTAGTGATAGCATGTCAGTATCTGGCTATTATATAGTGCACTTTAGTATAGTTTCACAATCAAGATCATATTGGTCTGTGTACCAATTTTTACCATACAATTACAAGTCCATAGATTAGTTTAGGGCTCTTCAACTAGTTTTCCAAAGGGGACGGATCAGAAAAGATTTAGAAGCAGAAGGGCCACAAGCTTATGGTGATATAATTGTATAGCAAGGACCCCCTGGGTCCCCTTACCTATGGCCGGGCCAGCAGAGCTGGTGCTTGGCAGGAAGTAGCTCCAGTGTTTGGGAGGTGCGTGGGTGCATTTGGCCAGTGCTGTTGCATGCGGGGGTATAGGCAGGGCGATAGCATCACCAGCGGCTTTCGTAGCAGGGCGCAGCCATCTTGCGCACAGTCGTGCATGCGCAGTGACAAGTGCTCGAACAGCGACCAATAGGCAAACAGCTCCACAGAAGACTACAGCCCCCAGAATGCCTAGGGAGGTGTACCATGTGAAGCCCCACAGCCAATTCGGCTGGAGCATTCCCTGCACCATAAAAAGGATACATTTGGCACACTGCAGACCACGCAAGTCGGAGCTGGGATGCCATCAGGGTAGGGTGTGTGTGCAGGTGTCTGTGGCACCTGCACTAGGCTAGAGACCCTCATTAGGCCCAGCTAAGCCCTGACACCCCTCAGCTTGTGGTTGCTGCAGGGACAGGCCCATAAATAGGGACACTGCCCATGTAGTACCAGAGTGAGGGACACAGGCAGGACGTGGCTGCATCCTGGACCAAGGTGATCTGGGACCAGATTACCTCTCTGCACAAAGAGACATTGTTCATGGTAGCACAGTCCAGGCAGGATACCTCCCGATACCATAGAGACGGAGGCGTTGCGGTTTGTCAACGGATCCATGGATTCCATCTTGGCGCAGCAGCGCGCCCGGTTGTGGGAGTACCCGGCAGATACCCTACTCAAGACGTGCCCCAACAAACACTTTAGTGGGCAGCGCTGTACCACACAAAGAGTAGGGTATTACCTTGTGGACACAGGGGTGGTTGGGTGTCCCAGGGCCCCTTATGTGTGGGACTGTACAATTGAATGTGATATATATAAGGGTGTGTGTGACCAGGTGAAACCGGAATATCTATTAAGTTCATGCAGTTAAACTATTATCTTTTCACTAAGTGTGTGGTTTATTGTATGTGGGTCCTGTAAGAGGGTTATTCTACTGTACACACTAGAATCCCTTACAGGTGGAGGCGCTTCAGAGCATCGATCCAGGTACACCCCAGGTTCCCAGCAGTGGAGGCTCAGGCCTCCTGTGAGCCACAGGTATTGCACCTTACACACACCGTAGCCACACATCTCCCAGGGGGTGTGGGGAAATGCGCTATAATTGTATACATGAAACATTACTTAATTAATTATAATTATATATACAATTATTAATTTCCAAGCGTGTATAACATCTGTACCATATACACTGACATCGCCTTAAATTATAAGTAAGCTTTGAGTGTGTAGAATTGCACTTAGCTGCTTAAGCAACAAGTATGAAATTAACAGGGACAGAAAGTCCAAGGGCCACTTCAAGGTTCTTCATGGGCAGCCAGTTAAAGAGCCTTGGTTTATTTGTTAGTGTTGCTGTATATACAGTGGTGGCCGCCTTTAGCCTCCTGCGGCCTTTTCCCCGCGATTTTAAAAATAGCGGGCAAATCGCGGGCAGTTTTGGGCGCCTGCGGGCACTTTCATTGTCTAGCGCTAAGCGCTTTCATTGTCTAGCGCTATCTGGTGATTTCGGGCCGCGCGGAAAAGTCCGTGAGAGACGGGTGAGAGACGGAAAACATCCCCGAATTTTTTCGGGGATGTTGGAGGTTAAAAGGGGCCGCGACAGTAACACAATATCTGTTAATATATATTTTCTAATTTATTACAGGTATTGTCAGTAAACCATGTGTTAAATCAGTAAGTATTGGCTTTTCAAGATGGCAGAAGATAATTGTGCATTCCATATAATTAATGATTTGACCCTGTGCCAGGGGTTAAGTTAATGTTTTAATGATATACATATACTACTGTAACTAAAATAAAGGGAGCCAAGATGGAAAAACTGTATAATTAGTGTTTAGTAATTAAAAAATCGGACACCATTTGAGGCATCTCGAGTGTTATGTCCCAGAGATTCTTTGGTAGAATGAAATAGCAGCATAGCACAGGCCTGGACTTCACGGCAGACATTACATAAAAATATTTTGATTACAGTTTGTCTTAATTGAGGTGTAACCTAACCCCAAGAAGATTTCTTTGCACCTTCTATTCATTTTAAGAAGGAAAAAAATAGCAGGATCGTTGTGTTCTTGACATTACTCAATTACAGTACATGTATAGACATTTTACTATCAAATTTACAATAGTGAGAAGATGTTTTCTTTTTTTTTCCTTTTCAGTAACACACTTTATACAACAGTAATGAGTGCCGCCTTTCCAGAGAAATACAAAACTCGGATGAGGAACAAAGTGGAACAAATTGGATTCTTCCAACCTTTTCCAAAGCATCACAGTAGTAAGAATTTTATTTGATTATGTAAGTCTACCAAAACCTTTAGCCTATACTGTACATCAAGAAGTTTCCTGTCTACTGAGAACAATTTATTGGTGATTTTCTTTACTTTTTTGCAGGTGGCTAAGGATGAGCTCTAGATGCCATTGGTTGAAGAGCTAGCAATCACTTCTGTGCTGTACAACATCGATATTTCTTATAAAATGTTTTTAAACTCTCAATTAATTTCTGAATTAATCAAATAATGGTTTAAAATGTATCTTACAAAAATCATAGCTATTTGATACGTAATTTTCAACAGAAGGTAGACATCTGAAAACAATCATTTAAAGCAACAACGGCCTTTGTTGGTCCCCTATTTGTTGCTGTGGGGGTTGCTCCGAACAAAGGGGATCTCCAAATGTAAAATTGCAGCAGTCCTACTATGCCGATTACTCGCTTCTGCAAAAATATCATAATGTCTCAAGAGGGCTCATAGGTCACAGTCAGTGATTGTCTCGATAGCAGTTTCTATTTGGTGACCTTTTTAAAGAGGCAGTTCAACTTTATTTTATAAATGAATATATAACACATAATAACAAAAAAATTACTGCACCTGAACTTCTGAATTGGTGATGATCAACCCGGTAATCGATGCCTTATCAGTTCCACTGGGAACGTTGAAATTCCGACAGACGCCCGGGGACCTCTTAGCCAATCAAACTTTAACTTCCTGGAAAAACTATTTTTCCTGTGGTTAGGTTAAATGCCCTTTTAAGCAAATGAAAATTGAGATACAGTTGTGTAAAAAGGAGTGCTCCTGGTACTAAATTGGCAGTAATCCTTCCCTGCTAGATTCCTTTTTAATACTGTATAATTTGTAAAACTAGGTTTCTTTTCTTTATGATAAACCAACAGCAGAGCTCTACATACATGCTATTTGCGTTTGCTTATAAATTGCATCTTTGTGTAGCCCAGTGCCCCTGACTATAGGTTTCCTGGCCCTAACATGTAAGTCCTGGTAAGGTGCAGGCAGTGTTAGGGTTAAATCCCTCACATGGACCAGCATGTGAGTTCCCAAAGTCAGGAGTTCATTTGTTGTGGTTTCCAGGTGCAGCTTGGAAACCGTTGGACCATGTGCCAGGGGGGATGGACTCACTGGATGAATGCTACCCATTTTACCAGAGCCTAAGAGTGGGACCCTCCCATCATATATAACATGGCACCCTTCTAAATTTAGAGAGGTGTTTTTCTGATAGCCTGCTCCTTAGGGAGAACAGGTGCACCAAGTATTCTAAAACTTGCTTTGGAAATTCTGGGGCAATCTCCAGGTAATGCTGCCAACATTTCAGTGAAATTTCTGCAGACAGACTAATGGCCCATTGGATTAAAACAGCGGGGGTCCCAGACAGTCCCATTCAAACTGAATGGGACTGCCTGGGACCCCTGCAGTGTTAATCCGATGGGCCATTAGTTTTTCTGCAGAAAAGTCACTGAAAATGTTGCAGCATTACTGGGGTATTGTTGGTGATTGCCCCAGATTTTCCAAGGCAAGTTTTAGAATACTCGTCGGCGCACCTGTAGGTTGAAGCCCAACAAATGTCAGCTCTACCGTGGGAGATCATCTCCATTTCCCTGGAGCCTACGGCAAATGGAGGCACTGCACTGCTAAGTATTATGTGGGGTATGAACCCCAGAAGCCTGTTCCTGTGTCCCCATGTCTTCAAATCATGTTTTTCTGCTCAGTTTTCGGACAACCTTTGTGAGGATAGTGTCCTTCGTTGTTGTCTTCTTGAGGTAGATAGGTTTTAATATAATTTTAAAAATTGCAATTGAAATAATGTTTCTCTTACTCATGACTGTGTGGTTTAAAACAGTGGTATTAGACCTAGCTTAATGAATAACACAAATTTTGTTATCTATTTGTAAACATTTATTGGAGAAAAACATCAGTTCCATCTCTAGATCAAGAAAAATTATCCAGATAAAGAACTTTTTTGTCATCAAACCTGTATAATATCATAGCCCAGGATAAGATTCACTTGGCTTTGCCAACATTAAAGCAATATTGCGTCTAATTTTAAGTTTGATGATAACCAGTTGCTCAGGAGAAAGGTCTTTTTGGAGGTTAAAAGGGATAAAAAATTAGCTAAAAAAGACCATGCGTCAAGAAAAGATTTCTGCACTTAGCATTTTGTGCATAGAAAGTGATATTGTAGCTTATCGTTTGATGATATCATCGATAAATTTGTTTTCCAAAAATCAAGAAAAAAAATCTTTTTAATTTTAAAATCTGTTTTTGTTGTTTATAATCAAATTAGTTTCTGTCATGAAAGTCTGCCTATATAATTATTCAAATCTTTATTTTTTATATAAAAAGTAAAACAGGACAGGCACTCCTATATGCAAAAAAAGTGAAATTTATTGACTCAAAGTTTTTGTCCCCACTGGGACCTTTCTCAAGAGGGCCTGTCCTGTTTTCCTTTTTTTAAATCTTTTTGGACAGTATGCACCCTGTCATTAGAGACCAGGAACTTTTAACACCTTTAACCGGAAACACTAGCACCAGACGAGACAAAGTTATTGAATAAATAGGGTTTTTTCGGGCAAACCCACAGACATAACAAAAATACACAAAACAGAGGAAATACACACCAACTGGGGGCCTGGGGAAGTCACTAGACTGTTTTCAGGTAGGCTTGCGCTGTCCGCTCTACGTCCTGGTACTACAAGGGGCTATTCTCCGCAATAGCCACCTTGCAGCCCCCGCTGGATAAAGCTCTGATCGATCCGGGAGCCTGTCCGTGCCTCCAGCGCTTGTCTTCCACTGGACGGACTTTGAAAATCCCAACACACGTTTCACCGGTTCAAGCCTGCAGGTTGTCCCCGCAACCAGAACTTGTTCTCCGCTGGCTGGGCTTCCCTGCTGAGCTCTCTGCTATTCCAAGAAGAGCACTTTTGAAAAGCCCGCCACGCACCTCACCAGATCAAGTCTGGAGATAGTCTGGTACTGTGATCGAGCCCTCTCCTTACATAGCCCTCTATCGCTATCCTTAACATGGAGCAAGGAGCGGCGACCAATCAGAGCACGAATCCTACACCATAGGCTCGTCCTGCAGCACCAATCGGGGGGACATTCTTAGGTGCTGACGACCTCCCCGTGATGACGAGGATGCTGACAAGCGGGAAATATGAACTGGCCAATGGGAATCATGCCTACGAGCTCCGTCTCGGCAATGGCTTCCCCTGGCCAGACCCTTACTGCCCGCTGGGTAGGCGCCACAGAGTCTGGATAGAACAAAGGGTCTCACGCACAGAGCCAATCTGGAGAGCTGATCGCTGCCCTTCCCCACTTGCCAGATGGCCCTACACCTAGCCCCTCCCAGTCTCTGCATTTGTTCCACCATCTCTATGCAGGCACCTCAGCTAATTTCATTACCGGTGCTGCCTCAGAGAGAAAAATACACATCATTATATTTGTAAAACTTGGCTCTGAAACTTGGTCCCAGAAATTGGTTTCTACAACTTGGGTTATAGAACTTGGCTCCTACAACTTGGTTTTAGCCAATACATTACATAGGGAACAGACCGGCCTTACTATATATACGCGTACCCGCAAAACATGCTTGTTTAGCGGGGACAATTACAGTTCTTCCAGTAATAAAGTCCAGACTCCTGTTACACATATTTCAGTTCTGTTTACCCCCCAAATATCCCCTATTAGGGTCACAATCCCAAGTTCTGAGATTTCTACCTAGTTCCTACCAAGGGATCAAAACAAAACTTATGTTACCCAGTTTAGGAGCTCACATAGGCGGCCAGAGAAACATGGTTTTAAGGGGTTAGAACACACACAATGGATCTGGCTTCTGCGCGCACATACTCAGCCAGAAACACATGGTTTTAGGCGTAGCTAGCCGGGCTTCACCTTTATTATATGAGGCCAGCTACCCCTAGCATCACCCACCCTCCATTTATATTCTGTGTTATACGCACACACACACACAAAGAATCCCAAAAGGAAGCACTGTGATATTTCAGATGAAAATAAACAGATATGTTCTAAAGATTACAAAATAAATGTAATTAAACACATCTATATTAAAACACACAATAAAAATACATGGAACCAAAAACCTGAACACCTCCCGCTCCTACACACATCAAAAAGGACTAGTAGAGATACCAACATGCAAGGTATGGGTAAGACTAACTGTAATATAGAGAGTATTGGGGACAAAGTACCGAATACAAGCACGACCGGACGGTCATAAAAGCTAGTACTAAATCACAGTGACCTTATAAGCAGAGATATCTATTACAGATATTACCACAAAGTGAATGGATTGTATCCTATTATATATCCTATTATATATCCTATTATATAATAAATAGCCTAGACATGGTCCACATTAGCAGACAGATGGTATCAGATATATGAATAACACAGTGCAATCTTAAAGGCTAGAAACAGTACTACACATAGTAAGTGAAAGAAAAAAAAAGTCCCTGCTTGATAATAGTACTAAATGTACACACGATGAGAGTAACCTGGAAAGGGCAAAAAAAACAACAGTCCTATGTGTATATATATATATATATATAAATATACACCCTTGTAGAAGTTGGCGCAACAGCTGACGAAACGCGTAGGTTACGTCACTGTGTCTACCAGCTGATTGTGGGAGGAGAGCCGAGTAACGTGAGCGGAGTGAGAATTGGCGAGCAGCGGTTTGACTCATACCGGCATTTGAGGGAAAGGCGCCAGCTTATGTGCGGCTGTATTCAACATAGCAGTACAGCAGTGAAGATCTACCTGGTGGAAATATAGGTGAACAATAGTGCTCATGCAAACAATGATAATTTAAAAACCAGTGATATATAGTCCCTGACGAAGAAACCCACTATTTGGAGTTTCGAAACGCATAGGAGGTCTTTTGACATCGCAGGGACACCGCAGCTGTGAAATCCAAGTGGTAACGTCAGAGGAGGAGTTGATCGACCGAACTCTGGTAGCAAGCAGCAAGCAGACTCCGTGCAAAGAAGGGGATCCTCCTTCGTTGACTGGTGCAATTCACCCCACGGCATGCGGTTTACCTGCTGACAAGACACTTATACAAATGCGTATGTCCTAGTCACTTCTGGTGAGTAGGTTTCCATATTTACCAAAGCGGAGCAAGTTTCAAGAATCTTTGTTCTAGTGCAGAGGCACAGAAAGTTTTTTATTGGAATCATTGTGATTCCTAATGTGTTTTTACAAAATGTATTAAATTTCTCTCTTTATTATCCTTGTTGTCCCTGGGTAATGCACTATTGCAGTGTGTCTGCATGTTTTGTCTTTTTTCTTGAGGTAATCCATCCAGAGAAGAACTTTGTCTACAATCTCATCCTTACCCTTGCCTCAGCGCCACAGGAGGTTTTTTTTCTTCCAGTGAAGATCTACCTGCTGCATCAACCTTTGTTTGGAGAAATCTGGCTGTCGTGAGGGGGGTATACAGGACATTGTCTCTAGTGTTACCCGGATCAGCATCACGTGATACTTGCGTCACGGATTTGCAGGCACAGCTGACGGAGGAACGCAGATACCCCTTGGGGTTCATCGCGTTTACACTCACCTTTACCCCCCTCTGCCTTTCCCTTTGAATCCTATATACAGGAAACATCCAACAGCCAGCCACGGCTATTTCTACCTTCACATTTGATTTATATCAGAGTCACTCCACTCCCCATTTGTTGCTTCAGCCACAATCCATGTTGGGTAAATAAGTGCTTCATCTATTTAAAGTGCTACTCCCTCACAGTAGATATGCTGGACATTTTTTGGACACAGTTTTGGACATTTATTTTTCCTCTATTTTTTATCCATTTATATTGTCTTATTGTTATTTATGCTTTTTCTGTATTTGTGTCATTTGTAAATCCAGTAACCAACCTTTATTTGCCTTCATTAAATTTCCCCTTATTTTTAACAGCCACATAGGATTGCGCTTTATTCTCTTTCTCAATTCTTTAGGATAGGCATATCTTTTTAGAGCTGCATTCATATGGCATATTTCCTCCTGACCAGTGCCTGACATTCTTTACACATTATTATTAAATTTTATCACCTATAATTTCACCTAGTGCTACTCCTAGCGCTGATTTGTTTTTTGTTTTATATATATATATATATATATAGCCAGAGAAATCTAGTGACAAAAGACTATACTCCGCTGATGACCAGGCGGAAGATCAAAACACTGGAAAATGAGTCCAGGCAGAATCAGCAAATACCTGAGTGGTAAGTTCAAGAAAGTAACGCAGAGTCCATAGTAACAAAGGTGTGTCCAAGGCAGTCAACTCGATGCGTTTTGGCCCACTGGACTTCTTCCTGGAATGGTGAACATACACTGAACACCTGAGATTTTAAAAGGGTAACCCAATGATGGAAGATCAAGGGGTGCTCCACTACAGAAGACTTATCCATAAATTATAAATCTTCAAGGACCCCAATATAGCAGAGTGGGTTTAGTAAATAGAATGGCCTGTGAGTTACTCATAACCACATGTAAAATTGTTGCTTCATGGTAGCTTACACAGTCCAAGTTAGAGTACTCAACTATAATGGTCGGACATAAAGATATATAATCCTTACCCACTTCTGTAGTCTCTTGGGGTCCACTGTGGTGTGCCAGCCATGGAGGTAATCCAGATACAAGTAGAACAAAAGAGCAAACAGCGCACTGCCAAGGAGTCAGGGGGTGAGAAGATAAAATCCATTTATTTCAGAACATATATGATAAAAAACATCACCCCAGGGGGGGTAACAAACAACCTCCTATGCGTTTCGGACGGGTAGGTCCTTTATCAAGGAGTGTGGAACATAGAGCAACCAGGGCGTCCTATATACCCCTCACTAGATAAGAAAATTTGAATCACCTGAAAAAAATCGGCCCACAACCCATTGCGCATGCGCGTGATGTCACGCGAGGCGCCATCGTCGCCGACCAAACATCCGCAGGTAGACATGCCCCCCCGCTCGCCACGCGCATGCGCACCAACGGGAAGGGCACCCAATAGGTGTACTCCTAATCTAAGATGACATAAAGCCCCTAATTTGGCAATTGTCTAAAGAACTCGGCCCACTCCCCACCGCGCATGCGCGTGATGTCACGCGAGGCGCCACCGTCGCCGGACAAGCATCGACAGGTAGACACACCCCCCGCTCACCACGCGCATGCGCATAAAAGGGAAGGCCACCCGATGGGTGTATTCCTATGTCTAAGTTGACAAAACAATACTCCGCCCCCAAGGCAAGCCCCTACAGGCTACCCATAGGTGTAGAGGTGCCACTCCTCAGCCAATCAAAGATTGGAATTAGTGGGCAACACTCCCCCCTCATCGGCGCCGTTCCTGACGGCCCTGGATGGTCAGGAGTACATAATAGTGTATAATAGCGCTCTTAATATAAACATAACACCCATGCTAATAAATACACATAGGGTATAAAAGCGCAACAACTATAAACACCAGGGGTAGAGAAACCCACTTATTGCTCCATGTCCCACAGAGAAAACATATACAATAAAATACAATATGTGCATCCAAAATCCTTAGCTTTACATAAAAAGATACATAAATTCCAACAAAAGCAATGTGATATCCCTATAGTTTTAAAGCACCTTAGTAACATAATCGAAGAAAAATTCTTCAGATATGTTTGGCAATATGCCATGCCTATGGATATCACATTGCTCAAGAAATATGTGCATCCTTCCTGGAAGATGCAATAGTGAACCCACAATGTTTATCTAAAAAATAAATACATTATTGATTTAGTTTATTCAGTCGATCAGAATAACTACTAATGTTATCTGATAACAAGTAGAACTTTCCGTGGAAAGATAGACATAATCGCTATAATCTAGACAATATAAAGGCTAAGATTCAGTCTCAAGCAGAACCATATATAAACATATTCATTTAGGTCAAAAAATGGCTCAGATTCCACTCAATATTCAGACCGCAGGGGGCTCTAGTTTGTAACATAAATATCCAGTAAGCCTCCCTGCAGTCCAAAAGATTGAGCAAATCGCCTTCTCTCATTCAAAAACACCCTTTCAATGCCTCTCACTGTTAATCCTTTTATCCCTCCTTTATCACAAATTGAAAAATGCTTCAAGACTGGATGTGAACAGTCTTGTTTTTTAATCAACCTTATGTGTTCTAATATCCTAACCTTTAGAGATCTCGTGGTTCTTCCTACATAATTACTTCCACATTTGCACGTTAAAAGATATATAACGTACTGTGTGTCACAATTAATAAAGGTTTTGATCGGAAATGAACACCCAGAAGAAGCACTTTCAAATTGGACTGAGGGTACCATAAATTGGCAAATTTTACATCCTCCACACCTGAAGGACCCTTTTGTAATAAATTTCTTAGTGATGGTAGGTGGCCGTTTTAAGACCTTCGTAGGCCCTAGGCACTTTTATTTCTAGAGGCCTGTGTCCCGATATTTTTACTTATTTTTATGCTAATTTCGATACTAGCGATATTTGGCATCAATACTTGTGTTTCGATATTTAAAGGTATCAATACTTCGAAGGCATTTTAAATTAAAATTTGCTGTTTTCTCTTATTGTGTGATTTTTTTTTGTTTAGGTATTTTTTCAAGTGAAATATTGTAGGCCCTAAAAGGTTCGTAGGCCCTAGGCACTGTGCCTAGTCGGCCTAATGTATAAAGCGGTCCTGCCCGGAGTGATCAGGCGGCAAATGTAAACAGAGTAGAGCAGATGATTTGTGCATGTGTGGGAAATCCCACCAATCAGTGAGCCAGTAGCACATGCAGCTCACAGACATCAGGGGCTGTAGTATAAACAAAGACACACATGATTGCACCACCACACTAAATCATGTAAACTGACCTTTTGAATTCCAGACAATTGGAGCTCAATAAGAAGCCCTTAAGCAGGGGAGCGCAAACTTTTTTCCCTAGGGGACTAATCCATTGGATCTGCTACTCCTGATGCCTCATCATAAAGGAGTGTTGTGAAGAAATGGGCAGCAGGGCGGTTAAAATAAAGGTTAAGCCCAGTCCTGCTCCCCCTTTCATCAGGGTCACTGCCCATGACCCAAAGGTTATTGTAAAGCACTGGAATTGCCTATATATGTATTTCCTAAAGTTATGTAAAAAGTGAAACTTTATTATGTGAAAAGTAGTGGTACTGTGATATGCACTGTATGTTGGTGCTTTAACATATGTGAGGTTGTTCATTCCCTTCTGGATATCCATTTTTCCTACAGTATGCTGGGGGGGAGGGGGGAGATGCTCATGAATGGGCACATAGACCCCTCATCTGGGGATTTTTTCAGGACTTGGGAGGGTGGAAAACAAAAGTCACATAGGGCCTCATGCAGTAAGCGACGAATATGTGAAATCGGCAAGCTTACCGATTAGCCATGTTATTGGCAATTTTCCCTCTCCGTATGCAGTAAGTGCCGAATCCCTTCAAAATCAAGACGAAAACAAATCCGCCCACTCTCACGATGATTTGCCAATCACACACAGGTGTATCGGCGTGCGTGGCGGGGTGGTGTTACGTTCGCCAATCAAAAATCTTGCTGAATCATGCGAAGCCAGCATGTATTGGATAGCGCGCCATATTTAAAGGCAACGTGTACTGTTAATCATTCTCTGTGTTGTTGGGAGTGAGAGAGAGAGAGACGCACAGAGCTGGGCGATTTAATATTTGCATATTGACTGAGAGACTTGTTGTGTATTGCGAAAGCTTTGTCCTTTGTTGTTTTGTTTACATATTTGTCTTGTTTTCTATGTGGAAGTGTTTCGTGTGATTGGCTGTACATTTGTTTTCTGTTTTTTGTGAGTGCTGTAAGTATGCCCGCAAAGCGTGGGAAGAGTGATGCTGGTGTGAGTGGTAGTGCTACTCGTGCGAGTACGCGTCAGAGTGAACGTACTGTTCAGGGGAGTGATGTTGCTAGGAGTGCGAGTGCTGTTGGTGGGAGTGGGAGTGCTGTTGCTGGGAGTGGGAGTGCTGTTGCTGGGAGTGGGAGTGCTGTTGCTGGGAGTGGGAGTGCTGTTGGTGGGAGTGCGAGTGCTGTTGGTGGGAGTGCGAGTGCTGTTGGTGGGAGTGGGAGAGCTGCTGGTGGCTCATTTGCTGATGGGGTGTCTGGTGGTGGCGTGCTTGCTGGTGGCCAGCTTTTGGAGTCTCTTCCATTGGAACAAGGAGAGTCCAGTCAGCAGCAGGCAAGCTCTGAGCCTAAACGTGCTAGGAAGAAACGTGTGGAGCATCCACGTAATCCTCGCTTCAATGACCAGGAAAATACAGCTCTTGTCACTGGGATTCTGGAGCACTATGACAGTCTCTATGGACATTTAGTAGGTAAGTGTACATTTCCATTTAATCTTCAAATACATGTGATCCTAGGTCATGTGAGTTTTGTTAATATGCAAATATGGGTCCAGAATATCTTTCTATGTTAATTATTGTGGAAACACAGCTTTTTATCATGCGTTACAAGGACAACAAAACTCAGGCGTTCAATTTGCGATAACTGCATACAATATTAAAGCAAGCTTGCTTACATGTCTAGGTTTAGTAGTGAATGCTCATGTGCTTCACATATTACACCTAAAACAGCATGTTTGCTATCTCTTGGAACAGCTAGCAGTGTAGGAAACTGGTGCTTCTATTATTATGAATTAACGTCTTATATTTTGTTTGTATTTCAAGCGCGGACAAGTTCATCAAGCAAAAAAGAAATGTGGGACACAATAATAATTGGTGTCAATGCGTGTGGGAATCGTGTCAGGGACAAGGTGAATTGTCGCAAAAGATTTGACGATATTAGGGCAAAATTAAAAAAGAAAATACAAGACCAACGCGTGCATGCTTCTGGCACTGGAGGTGGCCTGCCACCACAACGTCTGATCTTAACTCCATTGGAGGAGCTGCTTCGGGGAAAATTACTTCCCGTCGTCGTGGAGGGTTTGGCCGGTGACAGGGACATCGGAATCTATCCCTCAAAATTTCCACCAGGTGAGAAATCTTACTGTACTAGGCGTGTCGTTGCTTACAGTTATTTTACACATTTCCGCTGCTTTTTATACTGTCTTCACAATATAAGCATACCTACATCTATATATGTATATGTCTGTTTCTCTCTCTCTCTATATATATATATATATATATATATCTCAAAATAGACATATATGTTGTAGTCCTACTAAAAGCAGTAACTAATATACCACGTGCCATTGCATGGTCATTTACATGTGAATTCCCAAAATGCATTGCTGCAGTGGAAGCAATTGATGGTGGGCGAAGATGGGGAACAACAGGGTAGCACACATGTGTAACACATGCTAATGAGAAATGATTACTAGCTACTGGTACAGAACATAAATATGTATAATATTAATGTGTATATTATTTATTTTACTCCTACAAACACGACATTACTGCCTATTCTAATCATGCATCGAATATATTGCATGCAACGGCCTACAAACATCACTTGCACTAACAAATGTCTAGTTGTTTATGAAAAGGTCCATTTTTGCTTTATGTCATATACAGACAGCATAATGAGGCACACGTAGCATATGTTATGTCATTGTGTTCATAACTTGCACACTTCAGACGACTATTTAGCTCCTCTACCATTGTGTTAAAGCAGCTGCAATGAATATGTCATCACAGCATACACGTCAACAGAGGTGGTGGGGTTCAGCACACACCCAAATTACAGGGTCATCTTACGGTCAACTTAGTTCACACCATTTTCACCTGTTTGAAGTAATTGAAAGGTCTGGCTGATTAGGGTTTTTGGGGAAGGGAATACCGTTCTTACAACCTGACTAGCAAAACTGAAGGTAATCACACTCATTTGAAAGCTTAACTCTAGGTACTAAATCCCCCAACAAGTCATTAGTTATGAAACCGTACGTCACACATATGTTCACTCATATCTATAGTTGAACTGATATCAACAACACATTATCACACACTGCATGTGTTGTGTTGTTGAGTGGTAGCCACATTCAGGCGTGCCACAGCTTCTATTAATGTACCACACATATCCTCTACCAAAAACGGATATTTTTGCAATATGACCACCTTCATGATAACCATTGTGAATGTTCATCTCATGATAGTTATGTACATTATTATACTGATATGACTACACAACATATGATTTGTATGTACAAATTTAATCTATTTATCCTAACGCATTACTGCAGAAACATAGTATGTTGTATGTTAGGGAACTCAAAAGTTCTAAGTACACAGACATGTACATTGTTATTACAACTATTCATGTTCACTTTCACACTCACATTTTCAGTTAAGGAACTGATGCTGTTAGTTACTCATAAATACAGAACATACAATAACTGTTTTTCAATATTTACACATGTAAATGTACAACTGATGTTATTGTTATATATAGTTGCCCCTGGAGGACATGTGTCACCTGAGACGGAACAAGTGTCTTCACCTGGGTCATGCAGCTCAACACACCTAGAAGGTGAGTGTATGAGGTGGTGCCCATATAATATGTGCACTTCTATATGTTATGTTGTCATGTTCATTATTTGTTTTGCACATGTTCTTTAAATAGGATTACTTAGTGTCAGTGAAAATGAAGTTTTCATGTATTGTTTTGTGATGTTAAGTATCATGTAGGAGTTGTGAGTTTAGAGCAACTTTTCATTCATTATTATTTCATACTGAGTCCAAACATTATTCGTAAGTCAAGGTAGTTTTTAATGTGATGTTATAAAACGTATGGAAACATGTTAGGTGTTACTTATCACACAGTATAATTACATAGTAAAACAGCAGAGATTAACATGCCATTTCATAATGTGTACATTTATTTTTAGCACATGATGATGATGATGATGATGATGATGATGCCGCCATAGACACAGAAATGCAATCAAGTGACCATGAAGAGGTTCACATTGAAACAGTTACACAGCCAAATCGTCCATCAAGTAACACATACGATGCAATAGTAGCTTCTGAGGGAAAAATTGTTGAAGCTGAAAATCGTCGCCATTCAGATCTGATGACAGTGCACGAAAGGATGATATCACTGCAGGAAGAAACGATATCACAATTGTCACATCTCCACAGAGTCTTCATTGAAGTGCCTAAACAATTGCAAAAAATAAACACGTCATTAGAAGCATTAGTTGTTCAGCAAACCCAAGCTAATTACTTGAGAATGACTACAGTACCAAATTTCAACTTTAACACATCACAGGAAGGATCTTTACATGGTGGTAATTTTTCACCCCATGCATCTGATGTTCATTCCCCAGGTCGGGATGTTACCGGTAAAGTAGCAAAAAGTTCTGTGCATGTTCCTGACAACATCCTACCGCTGCCATCTGTAGAAATTCTGGAGCTGACACCTACAAAGGAGGCGGCAAAAACAAAAATGCACAAGCAGTTACTATTGACCAGTTTTTGGACACAAACCAAAAAACCCAAACATGAAACGGACCAACCATCAGTTGTGCACTGTGTACCAACTTGCTCACATGTGTCAGTGGGCACAAGCCCTTTCCGTGATTAGTCACTGCCCACAAGCCCTGCCCGTGAACAGTCACTGGCCACAAGCCCTGCCCGTGAACAGTCACTGGCCACAAGCCCTGCCCATGAACAGTCACTGGCCACAAGCCCTGCCCGTGAACAGTCACTGGCCACAAGCCCTGCCCATGAACAGTCACTGGCCACAAGCCCTGCCCATGAACAGTCACTGGCCACAAGCCCTGCCCGTGAACAGTCACTGGCCACAAGCCCTGCCCATGAACAGTCACTGGCCACAAGCCCTGCCCGTGAAGTGCCACAGGCCACTCAAAGTGGCTCTGTTGTGACTAAAGTTGTAGCTAAACGAAAAAGAAAAATCCAATAGACAACAAGCAGGCCTGTGACTCGCTCTCAAAAGGAAAAAAAATAATAAATGTTATAATTAAGTAAATATGTCTTTGGCCTTGTTTTGTTGACTTCAGATTATCTAATGAATATTGTATGTATGCTGAAGACCTGTTGTTTCCAAACATTCAAGTATGTCATTGTACACGTGAAGTTTTGGAAATGTTAACAGTCCTAATGAATGGTGTTATTAATATTTATGTATTAATCATCTGCTCAGTAATGGTCCACCAGGACCCAGTTGCTATGTTTAGAGAAGCTGCCATTTACTTACCTGCAAAACATTTTATTTGGGTGTGTTACTTGATGTAATCATTGCATGTAAATATTATTCACATGCAATTAAAAACACACATCTATTTAACTGCTAACATCTTTCTTGTCCGTGTACAGCAGGATTAAGTGTTAAATATTACTTACCTTCACCTTGCTTGAACATTCTAATGTTGTCCTTTAATCATTTATGAGTTCTGTTTTCAATAACATATCTGTGAATGTTTAGTAATATATATGTAGTATGTATGGATATATGTACACACACACAGTGTGTGTGTATATATATATATATAAATATAAATATATATATATATATATATATTATTTGTACTATCTAAACTGGTATACATGTATTTTCACAAAACATACACTTAATGCTTCCTTGTGAAAACACAGTATTGTAATAATACAGGCCTACTGTTTGTGAAATATACTTACTGTGAGCCTATAACAGTATGGGCCTTAAACAATTATTAATCACTTAATTCACTCATGTTTATCACCATTTAAATAGGTTTCATACAAGGCCTACTTACTGCCATCAATATGATCTGTGTAGAACTGGATTACATAGATATATTATTGGTTGTAACACTACAGGCCTTCTAAATTAAAAAAAGGCGTTGTTTGATGGTAAATCACAATTGCTCACAAGCCAATGCAAAAGGCCATACAACATTGTAAGCCTCTATTATTTAAACCTTTAAATAAATCACACCAATATTAAAATCCCTCTTTACATATAAGCCATTAAATATTGTAATATACACATACATTAAAGTTTGGTTTTACACACATATACATATGTATATTGTAATATATATATATATATATATATATATATATATATATATATATATATATATATATATATATATATATATATACATATACACACTTACTTAAACTCTGATGCAGTCAGGGAGTTAACCAGACTGAAAAATAGACACTGAAATGTATGGAGAAAAAAAAGATAAAAACATTTGCAGGTGTGTGTGTATTTCATTATATGGCTGTGTAAGCACTATTTTCATAAAGCGGACAATGTTTCTTTCCTCAACCCACATTGTTTTTTTAATTAAAATTGTACAGTTGTTTTGAGAAAGTAGATAAAAGTAGCTTAATGTGGCATTCACACTGAAATGCCTATCAGAAACCACAAATGTGAACCAATTATTTGTAAAACTCCAATTGGTGGTTGAAAACAGGAGTAAAAGAAGAAACATTTTCTGACCTTGAATGGAAAGACACTAAATAGATAACATTCTAATAGTTTCAGCATTCTGAGCAGAGAACATTGAAGTACAGTCACATTTTCTGTTAAGCTGCAATGGCTGACGATATCATTCAAAACAGCCATCCACACAAAGGCTATAAAATGATGATAGCGGAGGCGATCGTCTCAACTGCGGAACAGAAAGCCAAAGTGGGCCAAATCTATGATTTGATTAGAACAAAGTATCCTTATTACCAAGAACCTGGGCGGGCGCGAAATTTTAAATCCTCTGTAAGATTCACTTTATCAACTAATGAATGTTTTGAACGTGTGGAGGATAACCTACAAGAAAGGTATGGTTTTTGGCAGATTGCTAAGGAAAATAAAATCACCGTGGAACACGGCACATATATTGTGCTAAATAGCATATTTCTTCCTAATAACAATAGCAATGGATCCGCTACTACTGTTCCGTGTGAATCGATACCTGCTACAATATCTGCACCCTCCATTCCTGAAACACACATTCTACAAGGACATAACTACTATGATTTTTTACCAAGCCTTTCTGCTGCAAACGCATTCGAATGGGTAACCAAAGAAATGAACCTACCTCCGGACCAATTGTTTGAAGAAGGCAGTGGCGATTCCTATGAGCGCCTCATGGAGGAGATGTGTGTCATACAGGACAGGTCATTCAGCCTTTGGGTCAACCATGGATGCAAATGCATTGGTTTTCTGGAGCGACCAGTTGCAGGCAGATGAAGTGTTACTTCTACAAGAATGGTAAATATAACAATCGTTATGCCTTGACTCAGCGTTAAAAGTTTTTTTTTTTTTGTAACCACCATTTTTACTTTAAATGCGTGGATACAGCGTAACATTGCAGACTGCATAACATGTAGCGATCACAAACACATTGTTTCCTATTACAATATAGTACAACCAGAAAGATTAGTACACATTGCTCACGGAATAAATATACGTACTTTCCCATCCCTTTAAACATATTAGCAACATGTTACCATAACTGTAACACACACCTGTTTTTTTATCATGCAACATCTAAAAAAAAACCCGGTCGACCACGTATGACGTGGGACCCTTGTCATGTGCCAAGGCGTCCTTAAAAAGGATTACGGATGTAAGTCCCGCCCCCAAGCGACGTGCGCGCGTCAAAGCCTATTGGCTGTGTTGTTTTGTTATAGTTACGGTAACTGCACTGTGTCATGCGTGCTCGTCTGTGTTTGTGGGCGTGCACTGGGTGTTAGCCGAATGTTAATTGAGTGGGAGGAGTGTTTGCGTGCGCTTCACGCTGGCTTAACATGACGTCACACGTATTGCATATGCACATTGTGTTATTGGCCGGGCTTTCTGTCCACACACGTCTGTTTAAAAAGAATACAGATGTAGTCGTTTAGAACGAATATAGTTTCTCCTTCATTGTATTAGAAAGAAATATTTTATGGTTAATGGTATTTACAACATGTATTGAACGCACAACGTGCGCATTGTTTTGCGCATGCGCTAACACTTAGTCGACCCAAGCGTGAAGTGCGTGCGCACAGTAAGATGTGCGCGCACATTTTTAAGTATACACCCAACGTTAACTTCATATACATAGTTATGCGTGCTACTAATTTTACAAACGAATACATAATGATGTATAGTTGTACTTCTAACATATAACTGAGTGACGTGTGTATCTACACAATCATATAGAGATGTGTAACGCGTTGTCACAGATACATATATAGTAAGGTGCCATCTTTGACCATCATGTGTTTGCTGTATTTCAGAGATGTCGGGCAAGATACAATCGGATCAATGTATGATTTCAGAAGAGTCTAACTTTATATGAGATGATTGTGAGGAGGAGCCACCGACTACTATACTACATATGGAACTAATTTTATATTGCTTGCAGCGCTTATTAACAAACAATTAAAAATGTGATACCCTTATGCCTATATTGCATAAGCACTTAATTAACATAATGATGTTGCAAAAGAGTGCAGCTAGAAATTTTCTTGAGTGTTCTCTAATTACTACTAACATTTTATGGCATGGTGTGTTTTATATATAACAACCATTCCCACTCTGCTAACACATTTGTGTATTCTATTGTGTAATGGAACGTATGACTGTCGAAACTATGTAATAATAATAATAATAATAATAATAGCATGTTCTTGTATAGCGCTACTAGTTGTACGCAGCGCTTTACAGAGACATTTTGCAGGCTGAGGTCCCTGCCCCGTGGAGCTTACAATCTATTTTTTGGCGCCTGAGGCACAGGGAGATAAAGTGACTTGCCCAAGGTCACAAGGAGCCGACATCGGGAATTGAACCAGTCTCCCCTGCTTCAAACTCTCTGTGCCAGTCTGTGTCTTTACTCACTGAGCCACTCCTTCTCCCAATGTTGGACACTTACAACCAACTAGCCATTTATTGTTAAAAATTTCTTGTTACATGGGTATGTTGATGAAATGGTTTGGGACTGTAGCAAATAATGTTATTGGCAAGATGTTGTGGTCCCCTACAATGCATGATGTTATGAATATTACATCAACATCATGTAATGAAGTACGTTTATGTGTATATTTCATGTACCAAACTAAGTATTGTTTACTGTGTTCATTAAACTTTCTAAACATAAATAGTACAGTCAATATGATGATATAACCTACCATAATAAACCTGCTGTTATCATTTGTCGGTGTTATACATGGATCATAAACAAATTGATACAGACACAAACAGTTGTCTTAAAAAGTGTGCCTATGCTAATGTGCATGTGATTGACGTTTATATTTTGAGAATACTTCTTCATTATCATCATGATAATGGTGAAGTGACGTCAATGACATTCCAAATATATTAAGAACATTGTGATTGTGGGTAATTATTAATGCAAAATTACAGTTACATTTTTGACACAATTGTGGTTTTTATTACAGTTTGACACTTGTTACATGTAGGTCACATCAACACACATGTGTGACTTATACATACACATGTGACAATGTTTAATTAATGTTGACAAATAATTTATAGCATTAATAATCACCTACATTGCTAAATATAAGATGCACATGCATTGCTGTGGTTACAGGCATTCATGCATGGAGTGTTATGATCAGTCAATTGCATCCGTGATTAATGAGCTCCCGTAAGTAAAAAAATATCTACAGTTATCCCCTTCTCTCCAAACACCTGTATATTACATTAATGGCAATTATAAGGGAACATACATTACATGTGATGAAATGGGAGTAATCATTTTATAATACAATGCACATTAAACCTCATTAGTAGCTAAATGCATGTACATGATACAGAAAGTACATGTATGTAACATTTATCGTTTACCAATATGTTGGATTTTTACTTCAAATACTTATACGAATATTGAGGTAGGCACATCTTATGACAGATGTCAGCAAATATACATACCATGATCAGTCATACTGGAGATATACCTATAATGCAATGGAACAATATATAAATTGCAAACATTGACATGCCATCTTCAGTACCGTAAGCAACACAGCAAAGTGTGTATTTGGTGTTAAATGTGCAACACCATGTATATTGTATCACATTCTAAATGTAAACACATCATATGGATGTACATGTTACACTGCAACAATAACATTGTATGTACGCATAATGCAAGAATTCATGACTATGGCCATACTATGTGTATTGTGTTTGCATAAGGAACAACACAATGCTTAAATATTACTGATTTGTTACAACAGTTGTATTCACATACACACAACTAAATTAAAATGGAAGAGGGATTATATAACCTGTGCAACAATAACATACCGGTGCCACATCCCTTTGTGCACACAGCAGAGAAAAGAAAGGTGTGCAACCCATATTCATCTGTGTCCTATCAGAAGGTTATGTAAAAAACAATTAGTGTTAATATTACATAATTAATATATAAAAGTAGTACTATGAAAATATATGTTTTTACTTACAAGAAAAAAAGGAATTTATGATATTCTGGCGTGTCTGGCCACCACTGGCTGTTTGTTCATTTTCAGCAGCTACATGGGTGGGATGCTCCTCTACCAAAGCATCAGGTAGGTCTGATTGTACATTATGTGTGAGTGCCACATTGTGCAAAATGCAACAGGCAATTATAATATCAGACACTTTCTGAGGCTTGTATAGAAGAGCCCCACCAGTTCTGTCGAGACACCTAAATCTGGTCTTGAGTAGGCCAAATGTCCTCTCTATAACAGATCTTGTAGAGATATGGGCTGCATTGTACCTCTCCTCTGCTTCAGTTTGAGGGTTTAGCACCGGAGTCAAGAGCCACGGCCTAATTCCGTATCCTGAGTCACCTATAATCAATGGAGCACACATAAGCTTACATTAGTTATAAGATTCTATAATGAAAACATTCGTAAACAAATATGTGTTTTGTGTTACAACATCCAAATATGTACTCACCCAGCAGCCAACCATGTCCAAAATGTCCCTCTTCGAAAGCATGGAAGACTGAAGAGTTCCTCAGGATAGAGGAATCGTGACTGGAACCAGGGAATTTGGGTACCACATGCATTATCCTCATCGTGGCATCACATACCACCTGTACATTAAGTGAATGGTAGTGCTTACGATTGCGGTAAACATGCTCACTCTGACTAGGTGCAATCAAAGCAACATGTGTGCAATCGATTGCACCCAGCACACATGGTATCCCTGCTATGTGATAAAAGCCATTCCTGACTTCCAG
Organism: Ascaphus truei; assembly: GCF_040206685.1. Taxonomy (NCBI): domain Eukaryota; kingdom Metazoa; phylum Chordata; class Amphibia; order Anura; family Ascaphidae; genus Ascaphus; species Ascaphus truei. Next base: position 336,302,497 of record NC_134483.1, on the reverse strand, counting down.
CCACTCTGTCGCCTCTGTAGGAAAATGAATATACTTCCTAGCGCGTCTATTGAGTGCATAGAGAAACTGGGTAAAGGCCCGCGAGAATGTAGATTGCGAGACCCCGCCCACTATGCCCACAGTTGTCTGGAATGACGCGGAAGCAAGATAATGTAATGAGCACAGCATTTTAACAAGCCCAGGGACTGCACGACCTCTGGCTGTCAAAAAATCTAAATCTCCCTTTATCTCTTCATTTTTTTTGAGATTTGCAGGCAGGCTGCATACAGTATTGACGAGCATAGTGGCAGCTATGGGTGTGCTACTGTGCCAATCAATTGGTTTATTGGCATTTTTTTGATTACATTAAATGTGTTTTTAATTTGAGGCTTGATTTGGGTATTTGCAGGCAGCTATTATCCAGAAATGGATTATAGGAATTTTTTCCATTACAGTACCGTATGGGGGGTCAATGTATTTTATTGATGTCTTGTATTGTAATGTTTATTGTGGGTAGAGGGATTGAGTGAAGGGGTAATAGCCCCAGGGTGGGTGGTTAGGCCTCTCGGATGGGCAGTGGCAGGGGTTAACCCTTTCATTACCATAGCAGTTACTACCGCTAAGGTAATGAAGGGATTAACCCCTCCCACTGCCCACCTGAGAGGCCTAACCACCCACCCTGGGGCTATGGCCCCCTTCACTCACCCCCTCTGCCTGCAATAAACCTGGTAGTCTGCCTTAACCCCGTTCATTGCCTTAGAGGTTTGCCACTAAGGTAATGAAGCTGTTTTTAGATTATTTTAATATAAAAGTATTGTAGCAGCTGGTCTCCGGAGCAGAACCGCATTAATTTCAGGTCCGGGGACCCCCTGCTTCCTGAGTTACAGGCCCCGTTATGGGATTCCAGTATCCCTCTGGTTTGTTTAAATCCCCCGATCACGTGGGCCATGACGCAGGAGAATTTAAACATGATCACAGAGATACTGGCACCCATGACGAGGCCTGTAAGTCAGGAAGTAAGGAGTCCCCATACCTGAAATCAATGCAGTTCAGCTCCGGAGACCCCCTGCTACAATACTGTGATATTAAAATTAAATAAAAACCCTGCAATCGCCGGTAGAGTGACTACTTCAGTCAATCGCTTACTGCGCATCTCTTACAGACAGGTAGACTCCTGTAGGATTCACACAGCAGGGACCCCCGCTGTGTTAATCCAATGGGCCATTAGTCTGCTGTGGTAAATCTAGCGAGGATCTCAGCGAGATCTCGAAAATTTATTGAGAAATGGTCAAATGTTGGTGGCTGCATCTGTACCTTCCTACATATTGTTTCAGTGACTGCAATTGCAGCACCGAAAGCAACTGAATCTGGGTTTCCCCAAGAATGTCTGGGTCGACTGTGTGCCCCCTAAATCGGTCCAGATATAGTTTGTCTCTAAAAATGTTGCCCCTTTTGTAAGAGAACAGTGGTTTTGCCATTAAAATTGGTGCCATGGAATCGTCTGTGCTTAGCAGGTGCCAGTGATCAAGAATCAAGTGCAATACGTAGAGATGAATGGCACTGAGAACTCCCTGGTGAAACTATGTCTACCTGGTCCTATGCCCAAAAGGGTGCCCTAGTCAGTGTCTCAGCCCTCTCTCTGTGTCTGTATAAGTGGTGTTGGGTATCCCCTATCGGCGAACCTCTTCTGCATGTTATCAGGGTTACTAAGAAAAAATAGAAGAAGAAAGCGCAAAGCCCATAGTGAAGCCTATAAGTTTAGTATATCAAGAAACACGGTTAAAACTCAATTACAGACGTCAGTCGTCAGTGAGCACATATAAGTACAGATAAAAACCGCTGTACAGTCCTTGCTCCAACAACAGACGCATCCACGATTTCCTGCTGGGTGTTCACTTCTAGTCCCTGCTACCTTCCCTCCACGAACGATGCAGTCCTGCTTCCGTGTCATGTGTGAGGTGATGTCAGTGCGCTACGTGCGTATTACGTCACTAGGGGGTTAGGTTCGGGCTGATGGTGCTCCTGTGCTCGGCGATCAGTGCTCACAGCAAGTAGTCTAGCAAGGTTACAGCATACACGCCATTAGACACAGCCTCACGCGTTTCAAGGAATACTTTCCTCTTCCTCAGGGAAATTGTGTCTTAATGGCTATTAGTTAGATATATACAGGGCTATCAGTACCCCTGTCCACCAATGAGGACTCTAAACTCAGTTTCCAATCATTGATGCTGTTTACAAACAGGGAGTCAATAAGTACTTAGCCACCTAAATAAATTAACTGTATAATAAACCTTCAATTCTATAGCAAATTAAATTTATATCAATAAATACATCATTTTATTAGTTATTAAAATTGATTAAAACATAAACCCTTAGATATATAAAATAGCATCTGGGATCAATAGGAATCAATCAAAAGAATATCTATACTATAATTCTAAGTTGGATTCCGTCCATTTGTTTGTATGTCCGAAGCATCGAAACCTCAGAAACGGCACCACGTAGCACAACAAAACTTTCACTGTACATTCTGCTGCGGATTTGTAGGTAAACACAACTATTTTGAGCTTCCAATGTGACTCACCACCCAAATTATGGACATTCTAAGTTTCCCTCGGCTATCTAGCAAATTTGTTAGAGCAGGAGCAGGGGGTATGGTTACTAAGGGGGGGGAAGGGCGTGTCCTTGCCTGGGTAGTGGCTGTGTGTCTCTCTGTGTGATGTGAGATGTGCGGGGGAGATGTGCCAGCTAGCGGGGGGAGATGTACCAGCGGGGGAGGGAGGAGATATACCAGCAGGGTGGGGGGGGAAGGGACATGTGACGACAGCGGGGGGAGATGTACCAATGGGGGGGCGGGAACATTCGCCACCAGCGAGGGGAGATATACCAACGGGGGTGGGGAGGTGGGAAGATGTGCCGGCAGCAAGGGGACATGCCACAGCAACGTGGGGAGATGTGGCGCCAGCGGGGGGATGAGGGTGGGTGGGAACATGTTCCGGCAGCGGGGGGAGACACACACACAGACACATATTCACACACACACAGACAAATCTCACCCCGCACACTATATAAAGCCGCGGGGGGGGGGAAAGGCAGGGAGATGTGCCAGCAGCAGGGGCGGAGGGGGCAGGGAGATGTATTCAATATTCAATATTACATTCCCCGGGCACAAAAGCTATAATGTTTATAAGTAATAAAAATATATTCTTAAATTAAATGTATTCATTTAAATAAATGGTCTCTGGAAAAAATAAAGAATATTTGTTTGTTAAAAACATAAATACTATTGGTAAACAACATCAACCTCATGAATACAAACATAAAGCAATATAAATAATTTTATAAGAACCTTAAATGACATTGTACTTAGATAATTAGTAACCATCCGGGTGATAACTATAAAATTATTCTTAAATCACAGGAATAATTAAAATTATCTAAAATTGGAGGGGTGTGCTCATACAAAATGATTCATAAAAATGCAACAAGATCAATGTCTTCGTTAAGTCTCCCGGGGGTCATGGTCCCTAATTCATGAATCCAGTATGTTTCTCGTTTTCTAAGGGCCATAAGTCTGTCACTACCTCTATCATTAACAGGGACATGTTCTATACCAATTAGTGTTATTCCACAGGGGTCCCTATTATGTTTCATTTTAAAATGTTTAGAAACACCATGTGTCAAAATCCCTTTCACAATGTTTCCTCTGTGTTCTAAGAACCTTTGTTTTAAACGCCGTTTGGTCCTACCTACATATCATAAACCACACTTACACTCTCATAAATAAACAACATATGTGGTGTTGCAGTTTATGTAGCTTTTAATGGGATAAGTACTTAAGGAGTTCTTGGACAGAAATGATGTGACTCCATTATTCATAAATCAACATGTGATGCATTTGACACCACATTTCCAATTCCCTATAATAGGTTTACGTGTAGGATTAATCTCATTGCAATTTGCTAACGTATTTTTAAGAGTATTGGCACATCTAAAAACTACTTCTAGCTTATTGCAAACAGTGTTAGCCAAAATGGGATCGCATTGTAAAATGTGCCAATGCTTATTTATAATTTGGTTAATCTGCCTACTTGCTATATTAATTTTCGTGATAAATAAAACTTCCTCATTGTTTCTACTCATTTCTTTTGTGCTTCTTATAAGTGTGTCTGCTCTTTCTGTTGCAAAGGCTATATCAAATGCTCTGTTGATGTTTCTATCTTTTTTAATTAGTTTATCCTTTAAAATTTCAGACTGGCTGACGTAATCCTCATCTCTCGTGCAATTACGTTGTAATCTAAGAAATTGACTGTAGGCAATATTAGACACCCAGCTGGGGTGATGATTACTTCTAGCATCCAAATATTTTTTGCAGTCCACATCTTTGTAGTGTGTTTTAGTAATAATTTGATTGCTATCATTGATTGAAATGACCAAATCTAAAAACGTAATACTTATTTTATTGTAAACGTAAGTGAAATTAAGGTTAAAAGGATTACAATTAATATGTTCCATAAAACAATTTAATTCTGCCTCATCACCATCCCATATTATTAAAATATCCTTGATGAATCTTTTATAAAAATGTAATCGCATAAGATATGGGTTATTGCTCCAGATGTAAAAATGTTCCCAGTAGCCCAACATGAGGTTCGCATAACTAGGGACAAAGGTTGTTCCAATTGCCGTTCCCCTTTTTTGTAGATAAAAAACTTCTTGAAATTTCAAATTATTGCATGTGAAAATAAACTGGACACAATCTATAATAAATTCTCGTTGTTGAGATGTCAAATTATCATCTTTCTGAAGATAGTACTCTACAGCTCGGATACCCTCTATGTGTATGATATTTATATACAACGATTCAACGTCGCAGGATACCCAAATAAAATAGGGCTGACGTCACTAGAGTCTCGCGGTACTTCCGCGTCACTACTGGAGAGACTTCCATTGAACTTTTTAGGAGCCTATTGATTGCGTGTTGTCTGGCGGAGGACCCCGCGGTTAAGCCTGGACTGTGCCATTGACCAGCTAGCACAAGCTGTCTATGCTATGAGAGACGCCATCTGCCCAGTGTGATCGCAGTGAGTTGGTTGTGTCCCCAGAATCCATCTACCGGCTGGACATTCGAGGCTCCTTAAAGATACCTTTTATGTGAACATTGCATATTTATTTCTTGTAAGTGTGCATTGCCTACCACCTATTTTTATAAATATATATTCATCTTCCTACTGTGAAGATAATGCACTAGGGGGTGCGCTTTTTTCTTTTCTTTTTCATATATATATTTAGTCAGATAAGGCAGTTGGCACTCCAATAGGTGCTGGTAAGTCACAGGTGGACGTCCCATATACAGAATGTAGTTATACGTTACCGTTCCAAGGATTGGTAAACAAGAGACAGCACTCAATGTTGAAAATCAAAGTATATATATATATATTTTTATTTTTTTCCCCTCTTGGACTGCATATTTATATATATATACACATTTTTCTTATAGATTGTTATTAAATAATTTGAATATTGATTTTTGTTTTTACATGAGGCTTTGAGCGCTTGCTGAATTTTATATTATTCTTTAAGAGTATTATACTACTATTGAGATTATTAATTTTCTATAATATTCAACAATTTTATTATCAGCTACTTTTTTTGTTTTCAAGGTTAACCTGTACATCTGTTGCAGTACTAATGATCTGCCTAGCCCTAGCCCTGATGAACTGGCTACATGGCAAACATCTAGTGATGCCCTTAGAGTGATAGCTGTCGAAATGGATTAGGTTATTTTGTTCCCATCCGTCAGTTTCGTATAGAGATCAGAAACCAATCTCCCCTCCTTAATCGAGATAGTTGTGACCAAGAAGTTGATAGAGGTTTTATCAAACAGGTGAGTAAAGCCAATGGTCACCTTGGATGCTCGATGAACACAAGTAGCTTATTGACGGTACCGGCCCAAACCAGGAAGATTTTGTCAATGTAACGCACCCACATATGCCCATGCTCCTTGAATAATGGTTGTTCAGAAATGAAATCAATTTTGAATCTATTCATATAGAGGTTGGTGTATGTTTGTGCAACATTAGACCCCATGGCCATATCCTATTTATGAATATAGAAAGTCTCTTCAAAAAGGAAGACGTTTTCTTTAAAACTGATGGGGAGTAGATCAAGGATAAACCTTCTCTCATTAGGTGTAAGCGAGCCTTCGGCATTAAGTGCCCATCTGACAGCATCTATGCCATCATCATGTGGTATGGATGTTTTACAGACTATTAACATCGAGCGCTACCAATAGTACTTCCTCCTGCTGTATTATGAACATCTCTACCTTCAGTAAAAAATCAGTTGTGTCTTAAATGTAGGATTGTGTATAAGTGACATGGGGTTGTAATACTTTATCAATGAGCATGGATTGTGGCAGGGAAATGGAGTCAAGGGATTTAGAGGCAGATGTTCGGTTGCGCACTCACATCCATGTGGGTATATGTATTAAAAACAGAAAGAACATACAATAGTGCAATAGAGTATGAGAATAGGGGAAAACTCACAAACAATACACAAATGTAATCCTACTCACATTTAGTGTGAGTAGTAAAAGCCTTGTGGTTATTAAGAGAAACCAACTCGGTTCACAGATCACCAGGAGGATATGTGGGAGATGTTCAAAATATGGAAGAGAAGACACAAGATATAGTGCAGATTGCTTTATAAAAGAGTAAATATTAAAAAATCTGTAGCACTCACAAACATAGATGGTTTTGAGCATTGGGACCACCCTGGATCATGCAGTTAGTGGAAGTCCAACTCTCATTCTCTCCCAGGAAAAGCCTAGTGGCGGCCGTTCACAGAAAATGCCCGGATTCAAGGAGTCAATCCTGGGTGGGCAGTCCCTCTTTATCTTTTAAGGGTCTTTCCAACCTAAGATCCCAAAGTCCAAAAGTGGTACCTCAAAGCAGGGGGTCCTGCATATCAGTCTCTGGGTCTAGGTTGGTGTCTGTGGGGGGGCCAGCCTCTGGCAGGTTCCCAGGTTCGCTGCACCCTGGAAAAGACGTCTGGTCCCTGGTGTCTTGCTGGCAGCCCACAATCCTTCTGAGTGCTCAAGAGTTTCTCTGTCAGTTCCCAGCAGGAGGCTTTTCAAGCTCTCTGATTAGCCAGGTGGAGACTGGTTAATTGTTTAGCTGCAATTAACCAGCTCCCTGCTTGATTCCTCAGACCACCTCAGACTAAAATTAATAATAATAATAATTGTTCTTGTATAGTGCTGCTTAACATTTGGCAGACACAGTTCCTAAGTGTAACAACCTGGGAGTCATGCCGCCCTCGGCGTGCTCCCCACTCACCCGCAGTTCCGCCGGGTCCTCCCGTGCCGCACAATCAGCCTCCCTCCAGGACGCCGATCGCCGCCTCACCTAGGCGCGCGTGCGCACGCCGGCATCCCTTTTCTAATGCCGGTGCTGTGTGCATACCCGGTCATGCGCCCCCCACGGGTGCAGCCACACAGAGGCGCGGCCACACGGAGGCGCACCAGCCTCTTAAAGGCACACTACTCCAAACCAATGCTGCAATCAAATGCAGCCTTACTACTGGGCTCTATAGGTCCTCCCCCGGGAGCCCTTCTGGACCTATCCCTGTCGCAGCCTGGCCCATCCACACACCCCACCTTGCTACCCTGCCATTGGATCCCCTCACCTATATATACCCTGCGGTTTCACTAACTCGTCGGCTGAGCATAGAACCAGTTGTTCTCATCACTCTCTGCCTCCCTAGTCCTGTCTTGTCTTGCAGTCTTCCCTGTGTACCGAACCGGCTTCCTCTTCGACCTCTCCGCACCTGTGGCATCCCGAACTTGGCATACGGCAATACGACTCCCCGCACCTCTGGCATCCCGAACTTGGCATACGGCAATACGACTCTCCGCACCTCAGACATCCCGAACTCGGCATACGGTAAAAAGACAATGTCTCTCTCTCTAACCCCGGACTTGGCTAACAGTACCCACTACTATCCGTACCTCTCCTGCCCTGGCCCAGACACCCAGACCATCCTACTCTCAAGACGTGCCCTTGTGGCTTTCCCACCTCAGCACCGTGGTCCTGCCTCGTTTGTGGTGAGCACTACCTGACATTATGCTCAGCCCAACAAACATGGGCTGAGGTGGAGCGTACTTTGACTTCGCACTCTAATCTCTTCGCCAGGCTTGAAACTTAACTGGAGCAAAATGATAAGCGGATAAATTTGCTTCAGCAGAGCCTTCATTCCCTTACTGTTCAAGCCCGGGCTTCCACTCTAGGACCTTCGTCAATGGCCTCGGCTCCCTCCGCAGCTGTCTTCACATCCCCTTTGTCTGCAATGGAACCCCGAATTCCGACCCCCAACCGCTACGCTGGGGACCCCCAAGGATATAGGGGCTTCCTTAATCAGTGTTTCATTCAATTCGAACTCTCACCCTCTCGTTTTGTCTCCTCAAGGTCTAAGGTCGCTTATATCGTGGTTCTTCTCTCCGACGAGGCGCTGGCCTGGGCCTCCCCCATTTGGGAACAACAGTCTCCCATCACACAGGACATCGACCTCTTTGCCCGAGAGCTTCGAAGGGTCTTTGATATGCCTGGATGGCAGTTAACGGCAGCTTCCTCCCTCTTCCACATAACCCAGGCAGATCGTCCAGTCACCAGGTACGCTGGGGAGTTCCGCACCATTGCAGCTGAGACGGGGTGGAACAATGAAGCACTATCTTCGGCATTTTGGCAGGGCCTATCGGAGCCCCTAAAGGATGAGCTTGTGGCACCGGACCGTCCTACAGACCTAGAGGATTTGATCTCCCTATGTATCCGGGTGGACCAGCGTCTGCAGGAGCTGAAAACTGAGCACTCTCGTCACCGTCTACGGGTTTCAAGGTCTCTCGTTCCACCGTTCGTTTCCCCAGCACCTCCGTCCTTGGATGTCCCCGAACCAATGCAATTAGGAGGGAACAAGCTGTCCTCTGCCGAGAAACAACGCCGGCGCAGTGCAGGCCTCTGTATGTACTGCGGCAATTCCAGTCACTTGGTGCTCCAGTGTCCCCACAAGCCGGGAAACGCTAAATCCCAATGGGATCCTGGGGAGTCTCGTTGGGAACACTGACCCTCTCTCCCATCATCAAGGAGGTCCTTCCCACCAGGATCCTGCTGCCAGTGAAGCTGTCTGGAGAGGGGTTTCATACTCAAGCACTGGCATTCGTGGACTCCGGCTCCGCTGGCAACTTCATTGATCAAGCCTTTGCAGAACGGAATAATATTCCACTTACCTGCAAGAGGATTCCAGTCGGCCTGGAGGCCATTGATGGTTGACCACTATAACCAGCCTTCATCACACTGCAGACAGTGCCTCTTCAACTGCTGTCCGCTGGGGCTCATAAGGAGACCATTACACTCTATGTCATTCACACTCCTTCCGTCGAGCTGATCTTGGGCCTTCCCTGGCTCCAACTCTATAACCCTCACCTCGACTGGACTAACCGGGAACCTATCCAGTTGGGTGGTCAATGTGCCAAGACCTGTACCAGGCTGCCCCAGAGGGTAGGAGGCTTGCGTACCATGCCAGAGGAGGTCAACTCCTTGCCCGTAGTGTATCTGGAATTCCGCGATGTTTTCGACAAGGCACGATCCGAGGTCCTACCTCTGCACCGGCCTTAAGACTGTCCTATCGACCTGCTGCCCGGGGCAGTCCTTCCCAGGGGACGATCTTATCCACTTTCTCTTCCAGAGACTAAAGCCATGAACAGTTACATTGCAGAGAATTTGGAGAGGGGTTTCATCTGAAAATCTTCTTCCCCAGTCGGAGCAGGCTTCTTTATTGTAAAGAAGAAGGATGGGTCTCTTCGCCCATGTATCGACTATCGGGACTTGAACAAGATCACGCACAAAAAACGCTACCCGCTGCCTTTGATTTCTGAGTTCTTTGACCGCCTTCAAGGAGCAACCATTTTTTCTAAATTGGACTTATGGGGCACATACAATTTGGTGAGGATACGTGAGGGGGACGAGTGGAAGACTGCGTTCAACACCCATGATGGCCATTACGAATACCTGGTCATGCCGTTTGGCCTGTGCAACACGCCAACAGTCTTTCAGGACTTCGTCAATGAAATTTTCCGGGACATTTTTAACAAATTTCTCATTGTTTACTTAGACGACAGCCTAATCTTTTCCAAGTCCCCCCAAGAGCACGTTAAACATGTTCAGCAGGTACTGTTACGCCTCCGGGAGAACCATCTCTTTGCGAAATTGGAGAAATGCCAATTCCATCTGACGTCCATGGTGTTCCTGGGATACATTATCTCTGACTCCGGGTTCACTATGGATCCAGCAAAACTGAAGTCTATTCTGGACTGGCCTCGGCCGACCACCCTTAAAGCCGTGCAACGCTTTCTAGGTTTCGCAAACTACTACCATCGCTTCATTCGCAATTTTTCCACCACGGTATCTCCCATCACAGCTCTAACCAAAAAAGGTGCAGATACCTCATCGTTGTGCGGAACCGCCATTCAAGCATTCAATCTTCTCAAGAAGGCTTTCGTGTCCGCCCCTATCCTCATCCACCCAGATCCTAAACTTCCATTTACCCTGGAAGGGGATGCCTCTGACGTCGGGGCCGGTGCCATCTTGTCCCAAAGGAGTTCGCCTTTAGCCAGATTAAACCCATGTGCCTTCTTTTCAAAAAAAAATTCTTCCGCAGAACGGAATTATGATGTCGGGAACCGGGAACTTTTGGCAATCAAGTTGGCATTAGAAGAATGGAGACACCTCTTAGAAGGCACGGAAACCCCCACAACCATTCTTACGGACCATAAAAACCTGCTCTACTTAGAAGGGGCACGTCGATTGAGCACCCGACAAACCCGCTGGGCGCTATTCTTCTCCCGGTTCAATTATTTCATCTCCTTTGTTCCCGGCTCCAAAAACCTGAAGTCAGATGCCCTGTCACAGCAGTTCCTTGCAGAGGATAGATCTGAAGAGCAGCTAGAAACGATAATTCCATCCAAATTTATCGTATCTGCCAATTCCTTTGACGTCATGGACAAGATCCGATCCGAGCAATCTCTGGCTCCTATGGGGCTCAAAGTCCCGGAGGGAAGGCTCTACACCGCACCACAACATCGCAAGAGAGTCCTCGAGTGGTGCAATTCCTCTAAGTCGGCAGGACACCCAGCGATACGGAGAACTAATGACCTCATCCAACGAACCTTCTGGTGGCCAGGGATGTCTAAAGATGTGGAGGAATTTGTGAAGGTGTGTGGCACATGTGCTCACAACAAAGTACCCCGGGTCAAGCCAGCGGGTCTTCTTCTTCCATTACCCATTCCAGATCGGTCTTGGAACCATATTTCTATGGATTTTATTGTGGATCTTCCAACTTCCAAGGGGATGAATACTATCCTTGTTGTCATTGATCGCTTTTCCAAGAGACTCACCTTGTCCCCTTGAGGGGCCTTCCGAATTCCCCCAGACTCGCGGATATTTTTATCCAGGAAATCTTTCATCTCCATGGAGTGCCGTCGACCATCGTCTCGAACAGGGGGTCCCAATTCGTTTCAAAATTTTGGCAAGCCTTTTCACTAAAATTGGGCATTTCGTTACAATTCTCTTCAGGATATCACCCACAGACCAATGGGCAGACGGAGAGAGCCAATCAAAACCTGGAACAATACTTCGATGTTTCATAACCGATACACAGGACGATTGGGTGGATCTGCTACCTTGGGCCATGTTTGCCCTCAACGCCCTACGTAATGACTCCACTCAAGAATCTCCCTTTTTTGTAAATTTCGGGTTTCACCCATCCCGGTTACCCTCTTCCCCCCCTATCCTCTGGGGTACCAGCGGTTGACAAACGTATCACCCGGCTGAAAGACTTATGGAGGAAGATTCAGGAGAACCTAAGAGTGGCCACTGGAAGACAGAAACTCCAGGCAGACCGCCTTTGACGCCAGGTCCCAGAATTCTCTCCAGGAGACAGGGTGTGTCTATCATCCAGGAATATACGACTAAGAGTTCCCACAATGAAGCTGGCACCCAAGTTCCTCGGTCCCTTTCCTGTGGTCAGGAAGATTAATCCAGTGGCATATCGCCTGCGTCTTCCACCCTCAATGAGGATTCCTCCGGTTTTTCACGTATCCTTGCTAAAACCAGCATTTCAGAGTCCTCGTTTTTCCAAAAACACTTCTCCTCCACTCCCCCTGCTGATCCAAGGACAACAGGAGTACGAGGTCCAGTCTATCCTAGATTCAAGGATCTCCAGAGAAGGAGTACAGTACCTGGTCCACTGGAGGGGGTTCGGACCAGAGGAACGCTCTTGGGTCCCCCACCGACACCTCCACGCTCCCCGACTCGTCCAAGCATTCCATCGTATGAATCCCTTCAAACCGTGCCATGGACGCCCGGAGGTCGCCCCTGAAGGGGGGGTACTGTAACAACCTGGGAGTCACGCCGCCTTTGGCGTGCTCCCCACTCACCCGCAGTTCCACCGTGTCCTCCCGCGCCACACAATCAGCCTCCCTCCAGGACGCCGATTGCCACGGCATGCGCGCACGCCAGCATCCCTCTTCTAATGCCAGTTCTGGGCGCATACCCGGTCACGCACCCGCAGGCGCGGCCACACGGAGGCGTGGCCACACGGAGGCGCACCAGCCTCTTAAAGGCACACTACCCCAAACCAATGCTGCAATCAAATGCAGCCTTACTACTGGGCTCTATAGCTCTTTCCCGGGAGCCCTTCTGGACCTATCCCTGTCGCAGCCTGGTCCATCCACACACCCCCACCTTGCTATCCTGCCATTGGATCCTCTCACCTATATATACCCTGCAGTTTCACTGACTCGTCGGCTGAGCATAGAACCAGTTGTTCTCATCACTCTCTGCCTCCCTAGTCCTGTCTTGTCTTGTCTTGCAGTCTTCCTTGTGTACCGAACCGGCTTCCTCTTTGACCTCTCCGCACCTCTGGCATCCCGAACTTGGCATACGGCAATACGACTCCCCGCACATCTGGCATCCCGAACTTGGCATACGGCAATACGACTCTCCGCACCTCAGGCATCCCGAACTCGGCATACGGTAAAAAGACAACGTCTCTCTCTCTAACCCCGGACTTGGCTAACAGTACCCACTACTATCCATACCTCTCCTGCCCCGGCCCGGACACCCAGACCATCCTACTCTCAAGACGTGCTCTCGTGGCTGTGGGTGGCGTTATATCCTTTCCCACCTCAGCACTGTGGTCCCGCCTCATTTGTGGTGAGCACTGCCTGACACTAAGTGAGATAAAGTGACTTGCCCAAAGTCACAAGGAGCCCACACTGGGAATGAAACCAGGTTCCCCTACTTCAAACTCAGTGCCAGAGTCACTGAGCTGCTCCTTCTCTCTTATATTGAAGCCTCATTTAAAACAGGATTAAATCCATGTTACAGATACGATATTCCATTAATTTCATATGATATGATAATCCATTAATTTCATATGATATAATATGATATTCCTTCATTTCATGTGATATGAAATGATATTCCATTAATTTAACATATGATATGATATTCCATTCATTTCATATAATATGATATTCCATTCATTTCATATAATATGATATTCCATTCATTTCATATGGCATGATATTCCATTCATTTCATATAATATGATATTCCATTCATTTCATATAATATGATATTCCATTCATTTCATATGGCATGATATAATATGATACTATATTTTTTTTCATTTCATCTGATATTCTATTAATTTAATTTGATATGCTATGACAGGGGTCTCCAAACCTGTCCTCAAGAGCCGCACACAGGCTGGCTTTTATGGATATCCCTGTTTCAGCACAGGTGGCTCAATCAGTGGCCCAGTCAAGCACTGATTGAGCCCCCAGTGCTGAAACAGGGATATCCATAAAAGCTGGCCCGTGTGCGGCTCTTGAGGACAGGTTTGGAGACCCCTGTGCTATGATATTCTATTAATTTCATATGAAATGATAAGAGTAAAACAAACCCAAAGATTAAGAGTGCTACCCCCAGTGTAAGTGACACAGGGAAGATGATTGGATTTGGAACGTCAACACATTTAGTACGAACCAGGTCCTATGGCAGAGATTCATTGACGATATCCTGTTTATATGGAGGGGTGAGGATGATGATCTTTTGGACCTAATAAAGTATTTAAATTGCAATTATCTCAATCTTAAATTCACTCATATACATAATAGAGAGAATTCAGGACTTGCTAATGATGGGAATCGTATTCAAACAAAGACATTTTCAAGGAAGTCAATAGTAATAATTACATATTGCGATCTTACTGTCATCATCCGCAACGGATATCAAATATACCATACAGACAGTTCAAAAGAATCAGAAGGAACTGCAGTCGGGAGGAATATTTTCTATAACAGGTGGGTGTGTTAGCAAATAGATTTAATGAAAGGGACTACAATTCAAAGAAAAGAAAATAATCCCTAGAAAAAACATTAACCATAGAACGGAATGTCTTGCTAAAACCATAAATGAATAGGACACAGAACAGCAAGAGGAGATATGAGAATGATGTAATGTTTATTACCAAATACAATTCAAAATCTCAGGTTATCAGGAAGATTATGGCCATGCATCGGCACATTCTTAAGAAAGGGGAGTTTCTTGAGAAGATTTCACATGAAATACCATCAACTATAGTCACAAAGTGGAACAATATCAAAGATAAGTTAGCATCTAGTTTACTCAGAATTATGGAACAAAATAGCAAAATGTAGTTACAAAACTGAAAAGTTTTAACTGTAAAGCTTCTAAATTTGGAAATGTTGAGAAATTCAAATGTAGGTAAAAAAAACACAACAAAGTGTATGATGTTAAGCATCACATTAATTGTAGCACTGAGTTTATGGTAAACCTATTGGAGTGCCCGTGTGGCCCCAAGTATGTGGGCAAAACAATCAAACCCTTACGCACTCACATCACATGATCGCGGTGACCCTTAACCCAGAAACAGAAGAGGAGGAGTCATCCTCTTCCACTTCCTTCACTCCAGACCGTATCCTGCATGCCCTATGAACACAGCACATGATCTAACCTGAAAAACAAACTTTCTTTGCACATGATGTAGCAACTACGTCATTGGGCCCCTGGAGTGCCAGACTCCTTGATGTAGTGACATGTCTTGGGGCACCCAAAGGGTTAAAGCAGCAGTCTGCTCAACATTTATTTTCTTAGTTCAAGAGATCTCTTCTTGCCCTTTGCAATACTGTTTCTATATTTAACATGTGATGCCCATTTTAGGAGATATGTTTATAATATTAAGTATCCAAGAGGTTAACATGGAGCTCTCCCTAGAGCCCAGTGCAGTCTACCGGTTACCATGGTAACATCAGAAGCTAGAGATTAAGGAAATCATAATTGTTAGCACTAAAAATATATATATATATATATATTTAACAGTACATGCTCGGGGAGGGTAAGCTATTAACAATATAGGAGTTGAACTCAACCTGCTATCAAAGCACACCCTGAGGCGGCCTCCACATTTACCAATACTGTCACCTGTGCTGATTTACATGGCATACAGCATACTCAATTCAGCTCTGCTAATCTGGTTTGCCAGTGGGAATAATGAAGGAATCTTTTTAAAGCCAAAAAACTTCCCAGGTGTTTCATTTCCTTATGAGCAACGTCATTATCATTCAATGTTATTAATCTGCCTGCTCATAGTTTGTCTATTATATAATCTCATTAAGATACGGACTGTAATCATTTCATTGGATTCTATTGTTGCATCTGATATGATCAAGGAAGTCTCTTTTTCTTTTGCTGTTAGTTCTGCAACAAGCTATTTCAAAACTTCCTCCGCTGCTACATATAAATGTATGTGTCGCCTGCCGGTCATAACTTGTCAAACAAGTTTTACATTTTAAAAAATGTCTTGGTCCAGCCCATGCCACTAAGACTGTTAAGAGTATCTTGTAGCTGTCTGATCTTCATAAGTATAAAGTCCAAGTCATCAGAAGAACAAGAGATCCAGGTACGAAGAGAAAGAATCCCGCAGGTTTGTTTATCAGTTTATCTATAACGCAGGATTTATTGTTCAGGGAAGGATAGGTGGCTGCTAAACAAAATACAATTCCTTTATAGTTTAAAATACCATATATGCAGTTCTAAATAAGATCAACTTGATTCTGATCTTCAGAACAACTTTCCAGTATTGGTTCATTATGTGCTCTTGGGGTCTGCACTTTTCCGTGTTAATATGCCATTGCTACTGTATGTCTGGTGAATTAGTCCATAGGGCAGGAGTTTAAGTGTCATAGTACCTGGGGGTACGAGGTGCCAATACTTTTTACTTATTTACAATACTAATGTATCACAACTTTTTATTTACAAGTGTTTCATTTTCTTTTTAAAGAACAAATTATTATTATTTCCCCTTTTATAGCATAAATATACTTTCAAGCATTCTAAAATAAGGTCCAAAAAGCTTTATTTAAATGTTTATTTCAATGTTTAGTAAAAATACGGCACCGAACCGAATTCTTTTTTTAAAGCCACTTAAACCCCTGATATAGGGTATTTGAAAATTAATCCCTTCATTGGCAGTCTGTATCATTTTGAAGAATCAGCTTTTAAGTAAAAATAAAGTAATATTTTGATCTGCAGATTTGTTGCACAATATCTACAGCGTCATGTTTTTTTATATACTTTTTATAATTGATATAATATACACTAATTATGTTTGAAAGCAAATGGAGTTTCCCCACTGATTAATCTGGTCTAATTCCTTGGCGTTGGTTTTAGAACTTTTACAACCTGCATACTGTAGTATGTAACACCTATTAAATGATAGTGATCCTTCAATAGGGAATCAGGAGATGCAGTAAAAGAGAGTGATGTATCAAGACAAATTTGGACCAAAATTGACTAAAATTGCGGTATTTTCATCTCCCATCTCTTAGCGTCTGAGTTTTTATCATTGTGTGTGGCAGCTTGCAATTTGGGGAGCGTCAATAGGAAGCGTCACATGACACAGATTAGAATAAGATATACTAAATGTTGTGTCTCGGACCATTAATTGTTGTTACATTGTATTTGTGTGAAATCCTCAAAATCAAGAGTGGCGTTAACTTTTCTGGCTAACAGTTTGCGTCATATGGAAGCAGCTACATACATTTAGTGCTAACGCAAGCAGAAAATGGAGCAATGCATTAAAAAACAAAGTTATAGTCGCACTTACTTTACGCTGATAATCTCGAATTTCAAAGAAGGACAGGATCCCTATAGATGTGCACTCTGTACTATAATCAGGTAAAGGTAATGAATATTGGAATTAGTATCACTTATTTTTAAGAAACTCAATATCATAGTAAAAATAGATAATGATTGGTGATGCTGGAACGTGGCCAACCATGCGGACATGGACAACGACACATACACGCAAAAAATAAAATAACTAAGAGAGGCACTACACTCAGCCTAGACTAAATAAATGCATGGGTGACCCCTAAATAGCTGCCCGAGTGGTATAGCTGGTGGACCCGGGATACACATATCAACGCAGTAACGAAAACAAACAGCCTTGTAAGGCAATAGTAGGCATCCCCGATACACAGTTACATATGAGTCGATATTATGTATCATACAGGCCCTCTAAAACATGTCACTAGCATAGAATGCACTGATAAGAACACTCAGCCTAGACTAAATAACTGTGTATATAGGTGAAATGGCCAATAATAGAAAGCTATAATCAGGGTACTAACAGAGCCGGAGTCTGTCTGGTTAGATGAGGTATAGCAAAATGACAGCCTCCAAATACATGGATGACCCCTAAATAGCTGCCCGAGTGGTATAGCTGGTGGACCCGGGACAGACAGATCTCCCAGTAATGAAAGCAAACAGCCTGGCAAGGCAATAGTAGGGATCCTCGATACAGTTACATGAGAGTCGATATTATGTATCATACAGTGTAGGAGGCTCTCCATAACTTGTCACTAGCAGAGAATGCACTGTTAAGAATTCCGTAAGGGGTACACTTAAAAATTTTTTATACAAATTACAATATTCATTACCTTTACCTGATTATAGTACAGAGTGCATATCTATAGGGATCCTGTCCTTCTTTAAAATTATATATTGATTATCCCTCTTTGCACCATACTTTTCTACTGACTTAAACTGACGCAAGAGCTTTCTCTCTCCCCCTCCCCTACCCCTCCTTACTTTGGTTCCGTTGATACATCGCCCCTAAAGTGTGAATAGCTTCAACAATGTTTTACCGAATCCTTTTTGGAATCACATTCTTCTCATGATAGGAAAGTCTATGTAACTCCTGGTTTCTAATTTAATTGGGAGTTATTTATTTAAGTCTCCTGGTGACCACTGGGGCAAGAAGGCTACACCAAGTCTGGCAATGAGTTAAAAAAAAGGAAAATACTCTCTGCCAGAAGGAGTCATACAATAATATCGGAGTGAGCTATAATGTTAAAAATACCAGATCGTTTATTAAACATGCATAAATAAACTCCCAACTACATAATACGTACAAGATGCTCCATCGGAGCAGTCAGCCTGATCTACCCCTCAAAAACAGGCATAGAGCCCCTGGCCTGCCAGGACCCTTGCTGTACCACGTGTGTCATTATGGCACTGTAAAGGTTAATGAAGATCTTCCAGCCATTTTGAATATAATACATAGGGTTTCCCTCGCTGCAGCCAGTGCCCCCTTTTCATACCAGGGCTTCCCCAGTAAATATATCCTGAACTGGAGGGCTCACTTTGGTTCTGCTCTTGTATCCCAATGGTTGTGACACCTCAGCACTGCCAGAGGGGCTCACAGTGCATGACGTTGGAGTGTCACATGCGGCGCTAGCAGAAAAGTTGATATACTGTACTTACTTCAGGGAAATTGCTATATCAACCTATTCAGGGGTATAGTGTCAGATTTATTTTATATTTATCTAGTACTGTTATGCAGCGCATTAGAGGGACAAAGAGTCTTTAACAAAAAAAAAACATTCACAGCTCTGCTTTATTTTAATCATTTTTTTTTTTTTAAACCTTTAGGCACATAGTTAATTAAACCTTAAGTACATAGTTAATTAAACCATAAGTGCATAGTTAATTGATGTTCAGCAAAACCATTGCACCCGGAATAAAAAACTGGCTGCAGTATATCTGTGGAACGCTACAGCAGAAAAAGAATGCCAAGATTTATGTGGACTGGATACAATGTTAAATGGTAACATTGAGAAAATGTGATTGCAGCCTTTAGTGGGAAAGAAAGGATTACACTTGTAACGGTGTTTCCCCACCCAATTGCAGATAGGGGCCATTACAGGGTGTATGGTGCATATACCTGCTTGCAACAGGAGGCTGAGTCGTCCACCGATGGTAGTGGGGACACAGGAACAGGCTTCTGAGGTTTATACCCCACATATCTCCTTAGCAGTGCAGTCCTCCATCTGCCGTAGGCCCCAGGAACTGAAGGTGATCTCCACAGTAGAACTTATTACCTCTTTCCCCAGTAAGATCACGCACCAGGCAGGAAGTATATTGCAAAATACGAATGGGTTTATTACTATACTCTGCAGTAACAGTTACACGGCAGTCTTCTGCCAGATATCATCTATCACTGAAGATGGTCCCTGGACCGTCACTACAGGCCAAGGGCACCCGCAGCTGTCCAAGCTCTTCCCCACCTCCCTACTGGAGCAGGGTTATGGCCCACACTCATTCTCTCATACAGTTGTGTGACCTGCCATCCTCAGAGGGGAAGGAACACCCTTCTAACTTTAGGGCGGTCCTGCCCTTAAGTACAGCCAGAAGGCATGCCCCAACTACAGCAGGATGTACCCCCCTGCCAGTCACTCAAGTGCAGTACCAAATGTGAGTGGGGGAAACCCCATACCAACTAATGGCAATCTGATAGTACCATTGGGCAGAATAATAGTCAGGGGTGGCCTGGCTGCACACATATTACACATGTTGTGTACAGTAGATTACTAGAAAGATAAAAAAGAAATCTTGTGTACTCTTTTACACCTTGTAACTCTTTGTCATGCTTTAGGTTTATTGCTATGGCTTCGGTGGCATGGAAGATCACATCGGCTGTTATCGGCCTGGTCATCTGTATCATACTTGCTGCTGTAATTGCCGTCATCGTAATTTTTGTTGTTCTTGGTAAGAATTTAAATGTTGTATAAAAACTGAGATTTGTATTGTTTTATGTTATAGAAAAATTAGCTTAAAGACGCAGTACATATTAGGATAAAATTGAACAAGAGCAGGGGCCCTAAATGTAGATTATTTCAATGTTTTTCTAAAATGAGACAACATTTCCACGGTAAGCAAAGACTTGGGAAGGCTTCTCCAATCATTAGCAAATTGTTCTCCTGGGTTTATTATTTGCCTGTAATTATAAAGCCATCATTAGCCAAACAGATAAACATAAGTAGCTGATATGCCTTCATTCAGTATTCCTGGAGAAATGCAATGCATGATGTTTATTTTTTCACAAGTTACAAATGTAAGACAGTTACTTTCAAAGGGATTTAATCATTCTAAGGCCGTGCGTAAAGTGCCCGCAACGGGCGACGGGACGGGTGACGTCTGCCGTCGCCGCTAGCGAAAGTTATATTTTGCTTTGCGGCGGCGGCCCGTACGTACTGACATTTGATTGGTTCAGGGGCTGTCACATGAGGCGACAGCCCTTGAAAAACCAAATATTGCCAGCTACCAAAATTTGCGACGCTCCGTCGCATTGTCGCTGTTGCACTTACTATAAGCGCACGCGGCGGCAATACATTTGTTTTTGACCGACGTCGCATCGCCGTCGCGGGCACTATACACATGGCCTAAGGAAGCCAATGAGACTGATAGCATCTTTAACTGTTACAGTTCCCTATAGCCGTACCTGGTAGATCACTGGCACGCCCTGGCACACCAGAGACCCTATTTACCTAGTGGATACATAATGATTAGAATGATAGTTTCCTAGTCGATGATAGAGCTAACCAATCCATCTTAGTGATCAGCCAGATCAAAAGAAAAGTACAGCCCCCTTCACTTTCATATATGTCAGCTAGGGTTGTGTGTGTGTGGGGGGGGGGAGTGGGTTGTGTGTTCAAGGTCTTGTGATCACTACTAACTAAAGTGATTACATAAAGTAGCTGCAAATACTCAGCTTCCAGCAAAGTAAAGTTTGAAACGGTTTCTTTTTAACAGCTACATTCGACTGAACCAGGAATCCTTTTGTTTCTATTCCCTTCACAGGCTCCAAGACTCAAAGTCCCACCCCTCGTTATTACAGTGGGAGCTTCAGGATACTTAATTTCGACTACACAGAGCATTATAAACAGAGCAATAGCACTGAATTTAAGGCATTGTCAGCTCAGATTGAAAAACTTGTAAGTCAAGTGTTTTGTTTTACTCTTTCAATCCAGCGCCACTGGTGGACATACTGTAGGTCCATATTTAACAAGCAGTGCTTTTCCACAGTCTAGTCACGGGAATGAGCGATAAGGTGTTTGATGGTCGAACACCATCAAACATGTAAACATGGGCTCTATCAAGCCTTAGTAAACATGGGCTAGTGTCTAAACATGGAACAGAAGTGTTAACACCACTTAAAAGGGCAGTCCCTCCTAGGAAGAAAGGCAACGAAGGACAGTGGTATGCTTAATACGTTAAATGGAGGCGATTAACACATTTAAATAAATATGTATGTGTAGCCCTGGCTGATTTTGGGCTACCAGTCTGCCCTCCTCCTGGCAGTAAGTCCTATTAAAAGCAGGCTAGCCAGGAGTAATCGTGGGTTTTCCCCACTTCTATGCAGCCTCAGTGAGTCACAGAGAAGGCGGTGCAATCAGGCCTTGTGCCCAATGGGTTGCATGGGGGTGGTTCCTGCTTTGCCTGTACTTAATGGGCTGCACTTCCTTAATTTAGTTAGTAGCCTCTACTTTGAGAGGAAGGTCTACCCATACCAAGCTGTGCAGGGCTCTGTCAGTTTGCGGCCCTCCCTTAGGGAAGAGGAGGGAGATCATTCCCCTTTCTCTATCAGGGAGTAAGGGAAGAGCTAGGACTGATGACGTCACTTCCATGTCGACCGCCAGAGCGGACCGGGTCTGTGCTGCTACCGCTTCTGTGAGTTCTGCCTTCTTAAGGAGGACACGGAACGTTACATGCAAGCGGTTACGGGCAGAGGGAAGCGAAGGCCTGTAGACCCGAATTCTAAAAAGACCCCAATGTTACGCCGGTGCTGCCCGCAGACCAGACCCGTCCCCTGAGCTGAAGGGGGAAGTGGTGATACACGCACCCGCAGCAAAGGGAGCGTGTCCTGAGTGTGGTATAAAGTGTTGCCAGGTCAGGTGGAGTAAGGTAGACAATACTTGCCAGTACCGGTTGTAGAGATAGAGTGAAGAATGCCTTGCCGATGTCAGGGAGTAGAGAGCGGAGATAGGTCGTAGTCCAAGCCGTGTTGAAGGGGTTACCAGAGTGAGCGTTGTCCAAGGAGTGCCGAGATCGAGAGCCAGAGGGGTTAGTCATACAAGCCGGGTCAGAACCTGTGAAAACACTGAGAGAATCCAGAAGTACTTCCATACAGAGACTATGTCGAGCAAAGACTGAGAGCAGAGAGGAGCTAGATAAAGCAGGAAGGTCCAATTAGGAATGGAGGCGGGACAGGAAGAGCTACAGGGAGACACTGCAGATTGGTGCAGGCATAACAGGCCAGGTGAGTCTTGTTGGTAACCTGAGTATGCCCGTGCGGTGTGCGGGGGCAGAGCCTGAGGTCCGGGGGACGGGAAGAAGAGTGTGCAGAATGAGCACACTCCGTAACGCGTGTACGCGCGTGGACCGAGCCAGTGGATGGTGCAGGTGTGCGCGCAGGAGGGCGTGGGCGCGCCCGTCGCTGAGCAGAAGAATCGCCTAGGGGAGTGATCCCACGACGGCGGCAGGGGCGGGGAGCCGTGGAGGCCGGTAAGGCAGGATTGTTTTGTGTGTCCAGGGACTCCCTGAGGGGAGAGAGTGCTCTGTGTGGGGAGCACGGAGAATGCAGATTCCTAACACCGAACTGGTCGCGGCATAGCCCGACACAAGGACTTTGTCAAGGACTATGCTCCCTCCCAAACCCCAAACCTTCGGTGTTCCTTGGCCGGTCTGCTTTCTCACCTTGCAGAGGCCTTCATCATGGTCCGCTCCCGCTCCTCACGCAGAGGCCCTTCCGATGCAGCAACTTCTATGCTGAAGCGCTTTGCACCTGCCTTCCTGTTGCCGAACCCCAGCTTGGATATCGTTAACCCTGCCTTCTCCAGCCCTGACCCTGGCTTGTCTACGGATTACCCTGCCTTCTCCAACCCTGACCCAGCTACGTCTGACCACGGAATCCACACTCCGAACCTGAATCCATGGTTTAATGTCGGTGTATTCACTTCCCCACCTCACCCCGTGGTCCGGTCCCGGTTTGTGGCGAGCACGTCCGTTACATCTACGATGAAATTTCACCAGAAGATATTGGGTCTTACCAGGCAAGGCTCAGGGCAAGAAATTAGCTAAGTTAAGCCGCGCAGACACGGCCATAGTGGCAAGGTATAGGCAGTCACATGGCTATGAGTACCCTTTTGTGCCCGAACCAATTATACTCGAGATTGAGGAGCAAAGAGACACATGGCTTGGAGACACAGTGATAGATTATCTGCGGTCTAAGAACAGTAGTTCTGCTTTCATACAGAAGAAAGGATACTATCTTCTGAGGGTCTGGAGTGTGGACAGAAATATTTTTAATGAACAAAGTTGAGTACCATCCAGAAAATGGCCCAACTAAATCCTACTTTGTTAAGGTAGTTGACCACATGGGTCGTACAGTAAAGAAACCAGACCCCAGACATTATTATTGAGTACAGGGATTCTCCACGTTGGAAAAATCTCAACATTAGTTATTGTAATGATCACCATCCCAAGGTGGGTGGGTATACATCTGTGTGCATATGACAATGTTATTAACTATGTACCATGTTAATGTCACCATGTATTTGTACAGGTTGCTCACCTGCAGGATGGTTACGCAAATTTGGGTCCAAGTGAGGACCATTGGATTCCACCAGAGGGAGAGTGTAGCCCTGGTTGTTTTTGAGCTACCAGTCTGCCCTCCTCCTGGCAGTAAGTCCTATTAAAAGCAGGCTTGCAAGGAGTAATCATGGGTTTTCCCCACTTCTATGCAGCCTCAGTGAGTCACAGAGAAGGTGGTGCAACCAGGCCTTGTGCCCAATGAGTTGCACGGGGGTGGTTTCTGCTTTGCCTGTACTTAATGAGCTGCACTTTCTTAATTTAGTTAGTTGCCTCTTCCTTGAGAGGGAGGTCTACCCATACCAAGCTGTGCAGGGCTCTTTCAGTTTGCGGCCCTCCCTTATGGGAGAGGAGGGAGATCATTCCCCTTTCTCTATCAGGGAGTAAGGGAAGAGCTAAGACTGCTCCTGGTGGCCTTTGGCTGGGAGTGAAGGTCCAGGGACATCCTGAGGGTGAAGGCCCTAAGCTCAAGTATTCAGTGGTTGCTGTGCAGTGTAAAGTGAGAATAAAGTGTTCCAGTTGTTCATTATACCTCCTTGCCTGAGACTGAAATCTAACAGGGGGGAGAGTAAAGAGTTCTCTTGCAGGGATTTCCCCCCTTTCAACAGGTACTTTAAAGGGGATTAATTCTTTCTATAGATATAAATTACACAAACATATATTACTGACTTGGGACTGTCCCTTTAAGCCCGCATTTATAGTGCCAGCGACGCGACCGATGATGTCACCTGTCGCCATCGCCACTGGCGAAAGTTGAACTTTAGTTTTAAGCGACATCGCTGGCGACAAGGCCAGTGACATCACCAAGGAGGAGGGCAGCGCTCTGTGATTGGTTTAGAGAACGTCACAAGTGGCGACAGTCTCTAAAAAAATCAAATTTCACTTGCATCCAAATGTTTTCCAAATAGTGCGCTTACTATAAGTGCATGCGACGGATTGAATGGATTTGTTTTGGAGCGCCGTCGCGTCACCGTCACCAGGCACTATAAGCGCAGCCTAAGAATTAGGCGACATATCGCATGACACACACATTATACTGTATATATTACTATACTATTTCCTTTTTGTACAAA
Organism: Ascaphus truei; assembly: GCF_040206685.1. Classification (NCBI taxonomy): domain Eukaryota; kingdom Metazoa; phylum Chordata; class Amphibia; order Anura; family Ascaphidae; genus Ascaphus; species Ascaphus truei. Next base: position 336,277,371 of record NC_134483.1, on the reverse strand, counting down.
ATGTGATTGTGTGTGTGTATGTTGCAGTGGATATTGCACTTTTTAACTGGTCGCTACAGTACTGTATATTTAAAGGGATTTAATGAACATTTTTGAGCATGATGCTTAGGGATACGTTTTAAACTTGTGTTTCTAAGGTTCAATTGAGGTTATTTATCAAAGTCCCCCCACTTAAAAACTGGACAAAATAGGTGAAAACATTGTACCAGATTTACCAATAAACTGGGAAATTTTGATAAATGACCCCTAACATGTCAAGATAATGATATCAAGGGAAGAGTGGTGCAATTCTTTATCAAAATACTCTGCCAAGTTAGATGCACTTCTTGGTATATTTATACATATACATATTATTATTATTATTATTATTAATAATATTATTATTATTATTACTTCTACCATTACCCCATTTCACAGAGCAGTATATTGGGGGATTAGCAGTTGCACAAACATAGTAGCCCTCTCCGTATCTTGGATTTTGGGCCCAGCTTGTTTCTCTGTCTTATTTGTTTTGACTCTTGCTAAAATTAACTCATTTTTATGACTTTCGTTAAAAAAACAGCTTGACGCGACATTCGAAAATTCAGACCTAAGAAGCCAGTACAACTTGTCGCAAGTTATCAGCCTAAGGTATGTTACCTAAATATCTGCTTATTCTGTTTTATATGTTATCTTTAATTGGCCCTACGAGGATTATATATAGAAGGGAATGAAAAACAACACTTATGAGTACATTCGCATGTCTCAGAGAGGTCCCCAAACCCACAATCACACAGCATACAGTGCCGCCATTGCAGCTGGGAATTCTGGGTAATGACACGCACATGAGCACTCATATTGTATCACTTGTTGCTTCTTATTCACTTTTACATGGATCCTTTTAAGCTTGTGCTCATTGTTTTACGACACAGTCTGGGTTAAAAACTGCATGGCCAGTTAACCTACTCACAGACAGCTTTTTCCAGCTGTTGGGTCCCTCAGCGTGAGGATGGTTACTGGCATTTGGTTGTGGAGCTGGTTGCAGCTACATAATAGATACACAAAGTAGTTAAAGTGGTAAAAAAAAACATGATAGAAGCCCTCCATGGTATAGACCAGCGATGCGCAAACAAACAAACATTTGGTAAGTCTAAGGATGATTTTGCACCAGTTTTTCACTAGTGAAGCTTTGATAAATGGCTCCCAATTATTCCCTAGTGTTATAATGACATTAGATTATCAAACAAAAAAATCTCACTGCTTACAATTATTTTTCTCTGGATGCATCTAGTTTATATTTTGCCCCCGGTTTGTACAGGGAATCAGTGATATACAGCTGCCTATACATCAAGGTCATGACTTACCCATGCCTTGAGCTGGACCCCACTCCCATTCCCAACAAACATAGCAAACAACTTTTTGGGAGAAATTAACGACTATGGGCCTCATGCAGAGAGCATCGTTATTTCAAAACTCGCCATTTTTTGTTCAATTTCACTCAGAAAACGGCATAAAATGGCGAGTTGCGAAAAACGCGCCATTTTTTTATTTCTATGTTTAAAACTCGCCTCGCGGCTGGCGAGAACCTCCATCGCGCCATTTTTAAAACTCTCCGAATGCAGAGAGGTGCGAACGGCAAGTAGCGGCTGTTCGCGCCAAAAAAAGGCGCGATTCTCGCATTTTTGCCGCGCCACGAAAATATGGCAAGATGGCGCTCGCCGCCTATAGTAAAGGGGAAAAAAAAGACGCGAATTTGTTTTTACACGTTTCTGAAGCGCGCATCTCGCCAATTTAAACTCGCCACACGCATCCATGTTAAACATAGCAGAATTCGCACTTTTCTGCATATGGAGAATAAAACTCTCCAAAAAAGCTACTTTTTATGAAATTCGCCATTTTTAAAATTCTATGCTCTCTGCATGAGGCCCTATGGCTTTTATTTATTCCAAATTAATATTCCATATTTATCCCCAACTAGGGACCCAGACAGATTGCTCCATGCACATCTACCAGAGCTTGAGGGATAACCCCATCTCGTGCTCATCTAGCCATTCAGTACTTTAGTCTGAATGCACAGAGTCCCCATCGGAAGGTCACTACCACACCAACCAAACCAAGTCTGGAATGGCACCGCCTTCCATAAATTCCACCTGGAAGTTCATCACCATTCCGGTCACAGCAGCCTGGAATGATACCACCTTCTCCAACTAAAATACTTCCAAGATCTGCCACCTCCTTCAGGAGCAAATACTGACTGAGTCCCCCTCCCAGAGTAACATTACTCCCGACAATACATACCCCAAGCAATGACAAAACAAAGCAAAAATCACAATCTTTTCTTCCAATGCCAACATTCCTCATGCCAAAAAATAGGGTTTGTGGGTGGGACTTCACTCCAGTAGATCCTAGAAGAAAAAGCAAGCTAGGATCCCTCCCCTTTGCCTTAAGTTCCCCTTCCTTAACCCCTCCCCCAAGCCTGACATCACAGCACCTTAAGAGGAGGGGCCCCTCTGCCATATGTCATGCTGCCCTTTCCTTACAAAGTCCGGGGCTCTCTTGAGATGTATCTACATGGCCATATTTTTGTTTCCCTGAAAGCGTTAAATATAATAATCTTGTTGTTCAAGCTTGTTAGCTGTGACAGAGATCGGTATGCCTGCTATGTTTACTTAAAGTACAAGGGAAGTAAAGCAATAGCCTTACACCCTTGGGGTTGGGAGTTACATAGTAAAATCTCCATGCTGCCTAAGTGGGGAAATCCAATGATACACCAGATTTTCAGCCGGGAGACTTTTATACATATCTCTCGAAATGTATCATTGTCTCCTAGCTGCAAGACTGGGACACAACTGAGCAAAGAACAGCACAATGAAAGCAATTGTATCTTTTCCCTTGACAATCTAATGGTTATTTTTGTAACCTGTTTTGCCAAATTGTGCAATTGACTGACTTTGATAGATGATACTTATCTGTTTATAATATTTGCAGTAACTACTTCACTCCCCACATTGCATTAAATGGCACCTGTCCTGTACTTGCAATAGCATTAAAAATATAGTTTGATTAACAGCTATTCTTAATTTAAGACCCCTGCTTAACCCTTTGTAGTCACTATGTCATCGGGTCTGGCACTCCAGGGGCCCCATGATGCAGCTGCTACATCCCGCCCGCAGATTTGCTTTTTTTCCAGTTTTGATCTCGTCTTCTGTTCCCATTGACTTTAGTTCTAGGTGGGACTGTCCTTTTTAACGTGGCTGTCATAACTCTTGCACGCATGTAGCCAACGCTACTGCGCCCGGTGTCATGCGGTAAGGCACTAAATTGCAACTCTCGGCTCCATTATATTGAATTGAAATCGCACGTGTTAAAACTCGCAGCAGCGGAAACGCAATATTGTGAGATAAACGGTGCAAAGTGTTGGCTACATCTGAATGTTTCATTTTTTGCATTCGTCGTATCCCCCAACTTCTAATTAATTATTTACAATACCAAATCTGAGCTGCCTACATCTAATGCATGGAACCTGCAAAACAGCGCCTTATGTTTGGAAGGGGGGGAACAATGTTGAGTAAATTAATTGAGGAGCTGCATGGTGTTGATATAGACTGTTTCTGTTGGTTTGCAGCCCTGGAAGTGTTGTGCCCGAGTTTGTTTTATTATTTCACATTGCTAACACAAGTAAGATTGGAAAATCCTCAACTGACCCCGTCCAGACGATATTCTTTGAAGATTTGACAAATAAATCTGGGACACCTTTTGATATTGATCCGGCCTCTCTTCAATTAAAAGGTAAGTTTCTTATGTATATGTCTGTATGTATATCTTTATTTATATAGCGCTATCTGTGTATATAACACTTCACAGCAGTGATAGACATCACATAATAATATAGCACATAATGGAAATAAGCGCTTGAGGCATAAAAGTAACATTAGGAAAAGGAGTCCCTGCCCCAAAGAGCTTACAATCTAAGGGGTAGGTAAGAAGAACGTAAAGAGACAGTAGGAGGGTGTTATGCTTATACAATGTTCATTACTTTTTGGGGAGCCCGGGGTAAAGTTATGCTAAACTTTCCAACAAGTCCACGAAATTGGCAAATATTGTATTTTTAGGCACGTGTAAAAAATGTTGCAAGATCGTCAACACTGCAAATGTTTGAGAGAGACTAGAAAAAATAAATTCCTCTTTCCTACCGACATCAGGCAACTTACTCAATTCCTAGTGAGGCATATTTAAATAACAATATATACAATGATATGTAATCTAATATGTGCAATATGCACATAAATACGCTATTATGTGCACATAACATTCTTAATTCAATATGTTACACCATAAGTTGAATAAGTTTACTGGATAGATAAGATATTGTGATATCATCACTGTCCTCTAAAGAAGATTTAAACAGTCATATACGTTCATGCAGTGGGTGGAGGGAGTCGTGGTTTTATATTTACTCTCAGGTTTTCTGTGAAGTAAAAAAAAAATGAGTTATAACAGTTTCCCATCAGTACACAAAATCATGATCCGAAATATTTAAAGAGTTCCTCATTTTATTTCTAATGTTAATCCCCTGTAGGAGGGGGGAGTGCAACGCATTACTCAGCACAATCTCATTCTGTTTTCTCTTTCAGAAATCTCTGCCAATGCTGCAATGAATCTCCTCTATGGAGGTAAGATCATGAACTGCCTTTCTTCCAGAATCTGCTGCGTTGTGCTACAGTAGTAATGTTATTTTTAACATTATTATTATTATGCTGCCCAAGATACTTTTGCTCGTAAGGTGCTGTCGGCTTTTCAGGCAGGTTTAAAGCTCCTGCATCACGCAAGCCAATAGGAAACTGCAACGGATTTCATTGCAGCTTCCTATTGGCGCCTGTGCCGCAGGATTCACGTTAAACAAGACAATGATGATAACGTTATTAACTTAAGGATGTCCTTCTCAAGATACTGTTATAGAACTACATTTTTTTGTCATGTAAGCAAAACTAACATACATACTCCCTGCAAGCTCTAACCCCAACACCCACTACATCATATCATATATATTTGCATCAAAAGGCAAGCTATTGGGTGTGACCAAATGTCTACAACAAAAATTCTCAATGTTACATCCAATATGACAAAAAATATATAGTTAAATACTTAATTTTAAGATATTTCTCCCTCCATTGCAGAGGTAAATGAGAATGTTCACAGTGTTAAGATCTGCAGAGTGGTCATGCCGAGGCGTGGCTGTACGCTTATAACGCTTTGGCAAAACAGTTTAGCTAAATGACACTTACTTATGAGGAGATAAACAGTTAACCAATTAACAATATATGTTTTGTCCTATTGGATGCAGCCTTGGGAATTTTTGTCTTATGTTGTATACATTGGGTCACACCCATTAGCACTCCTTTTGACAGAAATATATGATATGGCATGGTGGGTTTTGGGGTTAGAGATTGCAGGGATTGTGTATGTTTGTAAATTGTCCACTGGTAACAGTTGTTTGAAGGTTAGTGACCCCCTCTCTCTGTTTTCAAGCTCACTCCACTGGTCTATTGAGACATTTATTTATTTATTTATAAAATGTTTTACCAGGAAGTAATACATTGAGAGTTACCTCTTGTTTTCAAGTATGTCCTGGGAACAGAGTTATGATGACATGGTTATTAATACATAGTTACATTAAGGGAGCAAGGTTATACATTATATACAAGACATTCCATGCATAGTAAGAGATAATATATATTATAGGCGTATGTAGCAGTTACAGACCAGATTACAATGAGAGACAGCTTTAGTTTTTAAAGAAATTAGACTGGTGGCGACTGTGAGTCTACGGTAGATGTTTCCAGTTTTGGGGTGCACGGTAAGAGAAGGAGGAGCGGCCGGATACTTTGTTGAACCTTGGGACCATGAACAGTCTTTTGGAGTCAAATCTCAGGTGATAAGTGCTGCATGTGGTAGGGGTGAGGAGCTTGTTCAGATATAGGGGTAGCTTGTCCAGAAAGTATTTGAAGGCAAGACAGGAAAGATGAACTTTGCGCCTAGACTCTAAAGACTTTTAAAGCTTTACACTCTTCTGCCCCTCTTTACATCTCAGCCTAATTTCTCACTATGCACCATCCCGACTCTTGCGTTCTTCTCAAGGATGTCTTCTCTCTACCCCTTTTGTATCTAAAGCCCTCTCCTGACTTAAATCTTGAATGTGTAGTGTGTATCAAGCCGCATCAGCTGCTTGTCAGCTGACTCCACGTGTGTTGAGTGCCTGGTGTCTCCCCTACAAGGAGGCATATGAGGTAACACGTAGTTGCTACACTTTATATGGTGTGGCATCCTAGCGATCTACACATACATCTAGAAAAAAGCAAATGTGTGGTGCTCAGAAAAAAAGCCTCAATATGGTACTTAAAAGAAACCACAATAAAGTTCAAATTTTTTGATTGAAGATTCCTGCAGTGTGAACCCCCTGAATAATAAGTAAGGGATATCAACCCATAACATGTAGAACAATAATATTGTAATCACTACTCCATTGTAATCCGACTAGTGGGCTAGGGTCCCGACGAGCAATGTAGTAAGAGACCTCACAATAAAGTGACCCAACATATATTATCGGAATGGAGAATAAGCAGGTGATATAAATAACTCACTCTGAGTTGTAGATGTCCTTGAAACTGTCCAGTCTTCATCCACAGCAGGGGGTGTGCTTCCATTTTTTCTGGGGTAGTTGCAAGAGAAACAATGGGAAAAAGCAGGCACTAGAAACTCAGGGAACAAAAAATGAAAGATATCCAAGAGAGTGTATGCTCATTAAAATAAATTTAATGGAAACTACAAAAAACAGCTAAATTAAGGGGTACACAGACCCCCACCAACGCGTTTCAAGCGTAAGCTCTTTTTCAAGGTGACTATATAAGGTACTCACCAAGCTGTTTATATACCCACGAGGCACGCTGCTGTCCACTCGCCGTTCACTTCCTGAAACCCTCAGTAGTGACGCGGGCGTGATGACATCGGCGCGCAACATGGGGAATACAAAATACTCCAACTTTATTGACAACAAAACATAAAAACAATCATAATACTAGAAATACAGATATGAATACCTGGTATATCTTTCAATAGTGCTAAACACTGGAAAAGAAGACAAAATGCATAATTAAAATGAAACATCATAAAGAAAACATGAATATCTCTATTAAAAGAAAGAAAATACCTAACAGAAGGATGGACTAGAAGATTAATATATTAATGCATATCAGCACACAATGGTATAAATCGGAACCATTGTAGATATGTAAAAAGATGTATAAAACGTCAACATCCATTTGAAAAAATGAGAAATCGTATAATGAGCTGTAATGGGCCTGGGAATGACATAGCTGGGGCCAACAAGTATATTTAGAAAATTAGTCATGAACACTTATCATATATAATTTGTTAGACTATTGGTAGGGAGAAAAACATATGCTAGAACCAAAATTGTACTTATATTCTAAGTTCTTATATAGTCACCTTGAAACAGAGCTTACGCTCGAAACGCGTTGGTGGGGGTCTGTGCACCCCATAATGTAGTTTTTTGTAGTTTTCATTAAATTTATTTTAATGGGCACATGCTCTCTTGGATATCGTACACATACATCTACACACTTTAACCCCTCATTCACCTGCTATAGTTAACAGTCACTATGTCCACATGTGTACACCTTCTACATAGATTATATACTGTCTGGTAGATCAGCGGTGCGCAAAGTGGGGGGCGCGACCCCCAGGGGGGGCGGGAGATTGTGCTGGGGGGGCGCAGGCAGTTGCAGAGGCCCCGCGCTCTTCCCCCAGGCATTTAAATTAAATGCCGGGGGATCGCGTGAGGCCCCTGCAACTATTTACTTACCGGGATTCAGCCGGCTGTGTTGCGTCGCCATGGCAACGCGGCGTCAATAGACGCCGCGGCACCATGTGACCTGACGTCACACGCCCAAGCAGCGTCATCTGCCGCGAAAGAAGGTAGGCAGGGGGGCGCGAGAGCCGGGGGCAGAGTGACAGGGGGGCGCAGCACAAAAAGTTTGCGCTCCCCTGTGGTAGATAACCACAGACCACATGTAGTCTGTAGGTGGTTATAAGGTTTGAATCACTTACAATAGTGGTCTATCATACTGTGGATAAGCAACACGCATTAGCTCTCCAATTATACAAAGCAGGACTCGGGCTATTAAGCCTCACTCATTGGGTCTGGCACTATACATGTTTTATGTAAAGTGACTGACACTCGAAATATACGTATAGAGTGTATAGAAGCCACGTCACTAGAACATTGTGTCCAGTGTATGATTACCTCGCAGGAATACTGGTAGTATTCACATGGATATTATGTCCATTTAGCTGTCGGAGTTTAGCGCTACTTCAGATTTTAATTAGTTTATGTTTTCTATATATCAATAAAACTTTATTATTTTGACTGACAATTAGTGAGTGCATCTATAGGGATTCTTTCCTTCTATCACATTATATTCCATCATTATATTATTTCAAACTAGTGGAGATTTAGGTAATTCAAGGAATAACTTGATTGTTCTCAGAAATCCAAGCCCTTGTTTAAGAGGGTGGGATCAGTAAGTTTGTGTTCTACGTTGCCCGACACAAAGCATAATCCACATTTTTTAATTAGTAAACTCAAGACAACTGTTTCTGTGAGGCTCTTACTGGTCACACAGTCCCTCTGCGATCAAGGGATTTCCTGCAGTTCAAGCTGCAGGCTTTTCTACCTGACTGAGCAAGGTGAGACTGGTTAATTGTCTGTAGCTACAATTAACCAGCTCCCTGCTGGATTCCTCAGACTAATACAGACTATCTATTCAAGCCCTTTTAGAGAGGGGTTAATGCCATGTTACAATGCTGCTTTCCACAATGTATACATACAACATCATAAGGAGGCTCTGGAAACATACAGATGGCAGCTGTGAGAACAGGTTCTGTCATTACAATCTGATATAAATAAGCAGCATAGAATTGTTGCAGCAGCAATTCATTGTGCTAGATCTTTTGTAGATCTCTTTAGCTTACTTTTTGAATAACATTCCACTGTACTTAAGCCCTCACCATCTGCACACTTTACTTGTTTTGTTTTCTTCCAGATGGCCCACAACATTTCTTTATTGAAAAAATAAACAATAACTCTTTTCTTGCAAATTGTGAATACATTTTGTTTACATTTAATATACCTCATAGTATAATTTTTAATAAATGGCCATTAAAACTGATCACAACCTCAAGAGGTAATCCCCAGAACCAATTAAACTGAAATCTTTCTGAATTAGAATAACTACATGGATCATGTACTGTTCGTTTTTATTTTACATGTTTTTACTAATTATCTTTTGCTGTTTCATGTAATGTAAAATACATCTACTAGAACTAGATGCAGATGTCTAGGTTGCCTCACATAATAGAGCTTTTTTCTGGAAATCCAGAACAATGGTTAGATAGTTATTTACACAGCATGCAGGTCAAATGTTCCAAACTTGGGGTGACAAGCATGAAATACTATGGTACCTTAAGACTTTATGGGGCCTAGTGTAATATTCACATTTTTCTTGGGCGTCAATCTTTGTGAATAAAAGTAGTACAAACCTTCATGGTGTATGATATATATATATATATATATAGACATCGCCGGAAGAAGAGATCAGTGTATCTCAAAAGCTCGCACAAATAAAAGCATTTTGTTAGCCACAGAACGGTATCATCTATTTATTTTTTGATTATATATATATATATATATATATAATATATATATATATATATATAGATATAGATATATATATATATATATATATATATATATCTGTATCTATATATATATATATATATATATTATATATATATATATATATATATAATCAAAAAATAAATAGATGATACCGTTCTGTGGCTAACAAAATGCTTTTATTTGTGCGAGCTTTTGAGATACACTGATCTCTTCTTCCGGCGATGTTACAATGAATGAAGCAAGCAAAGGGAATACTTAAAAACAGTGTCTCTTGGAATGTTATCTGTGCTGGTCCTTCCCCCAGTGTGGATGTGTTTTATGGCTAGAGGTGTCAAAGGGTTCCTGAAAGCAAGTGAAGAAATATATATATATATATATATATATATATATATATATATATATATATATATATATATACCCAGTATCAAAGAGTCTGGAGCACTCACAAATTAAAAAAATACAATTTAATGAAGTAACACAGGCATCAGGGGGTAATCACAGAAAAAAGAAGCAACGTTTCGGACCTTACGGTCCTTTCTCAAGCTCCCCCACTTTTTTTATTGGTATATATATATATATATATATATTATAATGCAAAGATTGTTGCTTGAAATACATTTAGACGCTTTGCTTTATGTTGAATACCTGATAGATACAATTTAAATGAAAACAGAATCATGTGTATTTTGTATTTATAATATAATAGAAATACTTTGAAAAGAATACATTTTTGTTAACCTATGTAATAAAACACCCATGCTGCATCAAATACATTTTTGGCTGATACATTACAACTTATTTCTGCCCCAATAATATAAACAGACTTTTTAGGGTTTATGCGAGGTACAACTTGGCAAACTATTTTGACTCACTTTGTCCTTGTTTTTGCGCACACATTTTTTTTTAGTACACAGCATTTACATCTGTACACCTACCACAGTCCTTTTCTGTGTGCCCCAAAAACAAACAAAAACAAAATAATTTGACAGCAATGGCATAGATTAAGACATTTCCGTTTAGTACATAGATAGATGCACAAGATTTCCTTGCACCAAATTTGTGCCCCAAAAAAATCAGTTTGTATCTCTATACACCCCAGTCCTTTGTCTTTACCAATAATATACTTAAGAAGTCTAGAAGGCAGATTTATTAAGCAGAATTTGTGCAGCTTTGCAACATAAAACTTGCACCAGATGCATCAAAGCAAAAAAAAAAACATATTGCTTTATATTGGACTTTTTGAAAAATCAAGTATTTTTTTTCTTTGCCACCTAGGAAAATTTTGATACATAACCCATTAGTTCTACAACATAGATACTTTCCAATAATTGTGTTTGACATTGGCCAGTATGTACTCCCTACGTCCACTACCCTTAGTAAGGCCTCGTCCAGGGTGAAGGGAAGAGCAGTGTGAGCGAGCTGGCGCTCATGAGCAGTGACGTCACCTGCATGCAAGCAGGAGACAAATCCTGTCCTGCTAGAGGAAATTTGCAAGCGGCGTGTCAGTGGGACGGGGACAGGGACGGGGTATCTATTGCAGATATATCTATGGATATATCTATGGATATATATATATATATATATATATATATATATATATATATATATATATATATATATATCCTCTCTCTCTCCCCCTCCTGCTTTCTCCCTTGCTCTTCCCCCCCTCTCTCCCTTGCTCTTCCCCCCCTCTCTCCCTTGCTCTTCCCCCCCTCTCTCCCTTGCTCTTCCCCCCTCTCTCCCTTGCTCTTCCCCCCCTCTCTCCCTTGCTCTTCCCCCCCTCTCTCCCTTGCTCTTCCCCCCCTCTCTCCCTTGCTCTTCCCCCCTCTCTCCCTTGCTCTTCCCCCCTCTCTCCCTTGCTCTTCCCCCCCTCTCTCCCTTGCTCTTCCCCCCCTCTCTCCCCCTGCTCTCCCTTGCTCTTCCCCCCCCTCTCTCCCTTGCTCTTCCCCCCCCTCTCTCCCTTGCTCTTCCCCCCCTCTCTCCCTTGCTCTTCCCCCCCTCTCTCCCTTGCTCTTCCCCCTTGCTCTTCCCCCTTGCTCTCTCCCCTGCTCTCTCCCCTGCTCTCTCCCCTGCTCTCTCCCCTGCTCTCTCCCCTGCTCTCTCCCCTGCTCTCTCCCCTGCTCTCCCCCTTGCTCTCCCCCTTGCTCTCCCCCTCTCTCCTTCTCCCTCTCTCCCACCCTCTCCCTCTCTCCCATGCCCTCCCTCTCTCCCCCCAGCTCGCTCTCCCCTGCTCTCCCGCCCTTCCTGCACTCTCTCTCCTGCCCCCCCTGCGCTCTCTCCCCACCCGCGCTCTCCCCCTCCCCCTTGCGCTCTCTCTCTTCCTGCGCTCTCCCTCCCCCTGCGCGCTCTCTCTCCCTGCGCTCTCCCTCCCCCTGCGCTCTCTCCCACCCTTGCGCTCTCTCTCTCTCCTCGCGCTCTCTCCCTCCACCCTTGCGCTCTCTCCTCGCGCTCTCTCCCACCCCCCTTGCGCTCTGTCCCTCCACCCTTGCGCTCTCTCCCCGCGCTCTCTCTCTCCCTTCTGCGCTCTCTCCCCCCCTTCCCCCCTGTCCCCTCCTTCCCCCCTCTCCCCCCCCTCTCGCCGCCCTTCCCCCCTCCTCTCCTCCACCTTCCCCCCTCTCTCCCCCACCTTCCCCCCTCACTCCGTTTGCCCCCCACCATTCCGTTTGCCCCCCCCCACCACCACCACTTCTTTTGCCCCCTCACACCACCACTTTATTTGCCCTTCACACCACCACTTCGTTTAACCCCCCCCATTCACATCGCTCCGTTTTCCGTTTCGTGTGCCCCGCCCTCCCATTTCGTGTGTGCCCCCCCTCCTGTTTTGTGCCCCCCCTCCCGTTTTGTGCCACCCCTCCCATTTCGTGCCCCCCCTCCCGTTTCGTGCCCCCCCCTCCCGTTTCGTGCCCCCCTCCTCCCGTTTTGTTCCCACCCCTCCCGTTTCGTGCCCCCCCCCCCGTCAGAGGACAGCAAAAACCATTACAATGCAAGCTCCCAGTGCTTGCATTGCATTGGTTTTGCTTGCTGTCCTCTGATTGGGTAAATCCGGTCATGTGAGTCGGAGCGGCAGAGTCAAAATTTTGAATCTCCTGAAACTCTGCTCCGACTGCAGCTCACGGGCACGCGCAGGGGGGGGCAATCACGCAGGCCACACACATTGTCTCAATGTGTCTCATCGTGGCAAGCGTGAGCGCCCGCCCCAGCTTAGCGCCACCCTGGACGAGGCCCAATATCCTATAGGAGCAGGTATGTCCTTGTATTCAATGCTAGTGTTTGTAGATGGGCAGCTGCTAATAGATATTCTAAAAATGTGTTTTCATTCAATTGCATTTTCAGCTCCCGCCGCCAGCACCACCCCCACCCCCACCACTCAGACCACTGAAGAGAATTTTACAGGTGTGTATCAAGTGGCTACAATGACATTTTCTGCAAACTCAACTACTAACATACCACAAGCGCTTAGGATTTTCTATTTACTGTAACAGTGTTATTTATAACTAACGCAATAATATAATTCACTTTGCAAATGCCTTGTGCTGTAAAAGACAAAGGAGACGAGAGAGGATCCTTGCATTGATTAACACTTAGAAGTAAGAGGAGTATTAACTACCAATCTCGAGGTACTGTCACACACACGGATAAATAATGTCACTTGGCTTTAAAGGGAGTAGACGGCCCCTAGTCCATTATAATATTTAATCTCAAACTGCTGAAGACCTAAACAAAAACAAAAGGGCATCTATTATTTTTGATGTCATCTATGATCCCGGATGGATGGAAATTGAGATTCATTACTAAACTCTGTGACTTCTGCTTCTTTTGGAACAGAAAAAACTGTCTTTCCCCTCACTGCTGAGGTATAACTATGATAAGTAGAGAGCAAATGAAAAGGTCGGTGATGTTTAGGGAGAAGTAACAAACCAAAATCCAGAGTCGCACCTTTATCAATTAATTAATTATATGTGCAATCCTAGTACTGTGTACTCCAGTACAGCACCATTTCACTGTGATTACACATTCAATGATTCATTTGATGTACAGTATGTATGTGTATCGTTAATTAAATAGCGCTATTAATGTATATAGCGCTTCACAGCAGTAATACACATGACATAATAATATAAATAACAAATAACACTAATGGAAAGAAGCGCTTCAGACATTAACCCTTTGCGGTCCTATGTCGGAATATATCCGACAAAATATTTTACCGCTTGTGGTCCCATGTCGGATTTCCTAGTGACCGCTAGATGTCGCTATTGTACAAAAAAATGGCGCGCCGAAAGTTTTATTCTGAGGAAGAATTAGCCAGTGTATTAGACCAGAGTGATTCTGAATGTGATTTTAGTGATGAAGATGATTATAACCCTAGTAACTCAAGTAATTCAGATTCAAGTGACACAAAAAATGAAAATTTCAGTGATGCAAATGAAAATGTTGTGGATGAAAATGTGCAAAATAAAATAAATAATTGGAAAATGTACTTTAGTAATGATCCTAATTTTCCAAGACACCGTTTTACTGTTCCCTGCCCAGGAATTCAAATCCCAAATGGTGCGTGTGAAAAGGAAATTGATTTTTTTTGTCAGTTTTTTAGTGACCAGCTACTGAATCAAATTGTCACCGAAACAAACAGATATCCGATAGAGAAAATACAAAAATGTACTCCTCTGCTTCAATATTCCATTTGGAATACTTGGAAGGAGGTGAAGTAGATTGAAATAAAAGCCTTTCTGGGCGTTATAATGAATATGGCTCTAAATTCAAAATCAGAGTTGAAAGAGTTTTTCTCCCAAAATTGGCTCAATCGCATGCCCTTCTTTACTGATGTGTTTTCAACAAACAGATTATTACAAATTTTCTGGATGCTCCATTTGTGCCCTCTACCACTGCAGCAGCCAATGATGGTTACACCTAGGGGGAGTAAAATAAAACTTGAACACCTGTAACAACCTTAATATGAACAAAACCTTTAGGCCTCGTTCAGGGTGCAGGCTTCAGAGGGAGGGCGTGCTGCCGTGCGAGCTGTCGTGGGCCACAATGTATTCAAATTGAATACTGGTTGTCAGGGTAGCAGCTGCCCTGTCTCCGAAGTACAGAGTTGACATTGGCTACAGTTTCAATAAACAAAAAATTCGTTTTTTGAAGCTGCAGCAGCGTCACTGGGACCTAGGCAGCCAATGAAATCATTCTTGAGAATGATTTCATGACTGCAGCTTGGATCCCTAACCTCACGTCTGTAGCCCCGCCCCCTCCCCGCCTCCTCAACTCCTGAAAAAGTCTGCTGGGAGGATGAACACACATCGCCCAGCAGACTGCCGCCCGCCCTCCCTCCAACTCCTGCCTCTGGCACCCTGAACGAGGCCTTAACATTAACATTCAATTAAGTTTTTCACCTCCAGCGCAAAGGCAGAAGAATTTGTGGGGATCATAGTCGAACTGGCAGGAGACTGGAGGGATCCTTAGCAGAGAGATTAGAGTTAAGGTGTTTTTCCCCCTCCTTGGATGGCGATGGTGGGAGCTTTGAGAGAGGAGAGGCGTATGGGCAGCAGTAGCGGAACCATGATAAACCTGCAAGTACTCACCCAGACTCTTGAGAATACCGGGGCTTGCTTGCCTGGTTTTGTGCTCCCATGGAATTCACACAATGGTCCCGGCTTCACCCACCCCCCCCCCTTCCATCTCCCGGTGGTGTGCCTCCCTGCCCCTTCCACCCCTGCTTGCCCGTGCGGTTAATGCGACTCCCCCTCCCTCACCCGTCTGGTGATGCCCCCCCACCCTCGACCATGTGGTGATGCACCTTCGCCCATGTGGTGATGCGCCCCCACCCTCGCCCATGCGGTGATGCACCCCCCTCACCTGTCCGGTGATCTGCTTGCCCGTCCACCAGATCGATCGCCCGGGGATAAGCTCACCCGCCTGATCATCCACAGCATTGCGCCCGCCTGATCGACTGTCCAGGGATACGCCTGCCCACCCAATTGGCCGCCCAGTTGTGCGCCCGGCAGCCCGATCGCCCACCCAGTGATGCACCCTCCCACCCGACCGAATGACAACCCGGGGATGCGCTCCCCCACCTGACCTGGTGCCGTGTCCTCGGTCCCTCCCCCCCTTCATCCTGGTGACCACATCGGGGGGCCTGGAGAGGAAGGGAGATAGACTGATCGGCACTCTGGAGGTCGGGCCGCAGCGTTCTTGAACCGGGGGATCTCGAGGTACTGAGCCGACTGGCAACTTGGACGGGGATCTCTGGGCCATGGTCGGGTGGAGGTGAGGAACGGGAAGTGGCCCCTTAAACAGACAGGCCCATGAGATTCTTGCCGATACTTGGATGGCGGGGGTGCTGTGGGGTGAGGTGTTGTAATTATTGGTATTGTGGGTGGGGGGGATGGTGCTGGGGATTTAATTGGGGGGTGCGGGGCCTGGGGGGGAGGACAGAGGGGGGAGGTTTGAATGAGAATAGGATTGTTGTGTGTGTGTCCCACCCCCAGTTTCCCCTCCCCACCCCAAGTTTGACGTCCCCCACCCCCAGTTTGTCCTCCCCCACCCCCAGTTTGTCCTCCCCCACCCCCAGTTTGTCCTCCCCCACCCCCAGTTTGTCCTCCCCCACCCCCAGTTTGTCCTCCCCCACCCCCAGTTTGTCCTCCCCCACCCCCAGTTTGTCCTCCCCCACCCCCAGTTTGTCCCTCCCCCAGTTTGTCCCTCCCCCACCCCCAGTTTGTCCCTCCCCCACCCCCAGTTTGTCCCTCCCCCACCCCCAGTTTGTCCCTCCCCCACCCCCAGTTTGTCCCTCCCCCTCCCCCAGTTTGTCCCTCCCCAGTTTGTCCCTCCCGCTCCCCAGTTTGTCCCTCCCCCTCCCCTAGTTTGTCCCTCCCCCTCCCCCAGTTTTTCCTCTCCCCTCCCCCAGTTTTTCCTCTCCCCTCCCCCAGTTTGTCCTCCCCCGCTCCAGTTTGTCCTCCCCCGCTCCAGTTTGTCCTCCCCCCTGATCCGGTCTGATCCCCCTGTTTGCCTCCACCCCCCCGTGTTTGCCTCCACCCCCCATGTTTGCCTCCACCCCCCCCCCACCATGTTTGCCTCCACCCTCGTGTTTCTCTCCCTTCCCCCTGTGTTTCTCTCCACCCGTTGTTTCCCTCCACCCCCAATGCTTCTCTCCCTCCTCTCTGCCCTCCCCCCTGCTTGTCCTCCCTCCCCCCTGCTTGCCCTCCCCCTCTTGTTTGTGTCCCCCTCCCCCACTGGTTGCCCTGGGGGATTGAAATATGGTGAGAATGCAGGTCAAATCTGAAGAAACATTATGGAATCTTGGGAGACCAGGGGTAGTAAGCCACAAATCTCTAACAACCCCGAATCAGAGATTAAAGAAAGTGAGAAAGGTTAAAAAAAAAAAAAAATACCTCAAGGGTCCACGGTACTAGAAGGAAATCTATACCACTGACATTGTGGTACAATAGAAAAGTTTAACAATGTTAATGTTAAAGGTTTTGTTCATGTTAAAGTCAAGGTTGTTACAGGTGTTCAAGACAGTCAGGCTGGTGGTGGAGGACTTGAAGGTTCCGTTAAGCATAAAGGTAGTGAGATCAGGACAAAGGGCAACCCATGGAAAGGGTAAAACTGCATAAAATAGACACTGACACAGAACTCAAATGACAGTAAAAAATAGCGACCTGGAGTGTGAAAGGTCTCAATAACCCAATAAAACGTAAGAAAATACTAAACTATTTTAAAAAAGAGGGTAGATATAGCTTTCCTACAAGAAACACATTTAGATGCCAAAGAGTCAGCAAAATTAAAATGTGACTGGGTGGGACAATGTGTGCTCTCCCCAGCAGTGCAAAAAAAGCCGGGAGTAGCCACTCTGGTTAACAAGAACATCCCAATAGAAGTTATCTCATCGGAAGCAGACACAGAGGGACGCTTGCTGATTGTAAAAATCAGAAGTTTGGGGAAGAATACATTTTGGGAAATGTATATGGCCCTAAAGATCATGACCCCCAATATTTCAGACAACCCAAAGACTATTAAGATGTAAATGTAATAACGTGGTTGTGGAGGGGGCGGGGCGGGGGGTGCAATGCAATACATGATACATACCTAGACAGATCAGGAGACAGGAAAAATGTCCCGAAAACAAATATACAAACCAAAACTATGTCATATGTAAAAGACGCCCTTGGGGTGGTAGACGCCTGGAGAACTTTCGATCCCAAAGAGAAAGAATACTTGTTCTATTCGAGTGTTCACTCCTCTTTCTCGAGGATAGATGGTATCTTAGTTAACAGGGGAATGTAAACAGGATCTCCAATACAGAAATAAGTGAAATTATAATACCATATCATGTCCATGTCCTGGAGTTAGATATGGGGATATCTCTAAAAGGTCAGAATATTTGGAGGCTCCCAAATTACTTGGCCCAATATGAAAAATTCAAGGAACATTTGATTAAAAGCTGGAAAAAGTTTAAGGCTAATAACAAAGCACATACTGTAAGACTAATCCAGTTTTGTTTTGGGAGACATCTAAGGCGGTAATGAGAGGCCAGATTATATCTTTCGTTAACAATTATAAAAGAGAAGCAAACAAAGGCTTTTACATAGGAGCAAGGAATTAGGACAAGCATACAAAATGCTAAAAACCAGGGATTGCCCAAAAAATAGAGAAAATTATTGGCAGAAAAAAGCAGTTTGCGAAATCTGGCTGGACAAACCAGAAATTTAAAAAAAACAGCCAGGGAGATAACCTTTTTAAATTTGGGAATAAAACGGGGAGACTTTTGGGAAACCTCATAAGAGGTTTCAACAACATAAAACCCATTACCAAAATGAAAGATATAGGGGGCTCAGTCATAACAAATCAGCAACATCTTTAAAAAACGATAGTAAAAAAACTTTACAAGAGAGGTACTATCAGTACAGAAAAAAGAGAAACTTTCTTTAAAAAAATAAAACTACCAGTAATAATTAGCGAACAATTGGAAGATATGAACTCCCTTATAACCCAGAAAGAGATAGTGGATACTATACAAAATCTAAAAAAACTTCAAAGCCCCGGAGCCAGATGGGCTATCAGGGGAAT